>NC_041830.1:18658353-18892947 GCF_900964775.1 Scleropages formosus | reverse complement strand
GTTTTTCAGGGTGACCGCAGCCTTCGCCCCAGGACACCAGGCCGATGAGGAACCAGGTGCCACGGTAGCGTGTGACCATGGGCCCCCCACTGTCTCCCTCGCAGGCATCGTGACGCGTGCCCCCACCCTGCGCACAGCACGTTCTCGCTGATGTTGTTGAGCATAACCTGCGAGCAGAGTCCACGTTCCACCAGCGGCACCTTTATGAAGTTCAGGGCGGAACTGAAATACTTCTTGTTCTCATCCTCCTTGCCCCAGCCAGTGACAACGGTCATGGTCCCATTGCGGTGCAGCACCTGCTCGGCCAGCCGGCGGCTGGGGAGGCACACGGGTACGATGAAGGTGGAGAACTGGACCGGTGAGGCCAGGTGCAGCAGGGCTATGTCGTTGTCCACGGTCACTGTGTCATAGTCCGGGTGGATGACAGCCTCCGATACTGAAACGGTCACTTCGGTGCACTCAGCCTTAAAGCGTTCGTAGTCGCCTGGAGACACACACACACACACACACACACACGCACACACACACACAGAGCAAAGTGCTCATGGTCTCCAGGGGACACACACAGCAAAGTGGTCACTGTCTCCAGGAGAAGAGGGACTCACCCAGCCTCACGCTGACTTTAGTGCTCCTCTCCAAGCAGTGGGCTGCAGTGAGGACCCAGGACTCGGCAATGAGAGCGCCGCCGCAGTGAAGATTCCCTCTCTCGTTGAGAATGAGCACCTGACGGCCACAGACGTGTTTAGCTAGACATGCCAACAGCACCGTGTTTCTCCGCGTGGCGCTGTGGGAAGGCACCTGCAGGAGGCCCTACCTGCCAGGGACTCTCGCCCTTCTTGCCCACCTCGCCACCCACCAACCATGGCTGCAGGGTCTTGAAGGCCTTGTTGTCCGAGGACTTGGTCACAGGCAGCTGTCCACATGCGTATGTCGCTGAGCAGACACACACACGCACGCACACACACTCGTTCACAGTGCTGCAACCTGCATCCCCACTTATACAACATGGAGTTAGGAGGTCCATGTACCTGAGGGGCTGCAGGTTCTAGAGTTGTCTTGGAGGCTGTAGCCAGGCAGACAGGCGCAGGTGCGGCTGAGTTCATCCACACTGTCCATGCAGACATGGTCGCAGTCGCCGTTGTCCTTCGAGCAGTTTCTGGCTGTGCTCCCTGAGCAGAACACATGGCAAAAAGAGAAGACGGTCTTCCCTGGTCTTTCTGACGGCGCCCTCTGCAAGCACAGCCACAAAACGGATCGCAAAGTTCCTTCTCACGTTGGTCGCAGAACTTCCCATCAAATCCTGGTCTGCACTTGCAGACGAAGGACTGGAACTGGTCCACACAGGTTCCATTGACGCAGAAGTCAGGTTCACACTGGTTCCCATCTGAAGCAGACCGGATGTGGGTGAGAGCAGGACTGAAGTAATGGCTGTGGAGAGCGCTGCGTGGATCATGTGTCCACCTACCTGTGTACACGATCCAGAACTCCAGCTGGAAGACACAAGGAGACCAAAGGCATCAGTACGAGTATCAGCTACTCTCCAGTCAGGGGCACACTGATTAAGGACATGGAAGCTGGCTGCTGCCTCACCGTGGCCTCCTGTGTCTGGAAGATCTCGCGGGCCTCCTCAAAGTTGCACACCTCCTCCACGCACTCACGCTCCTTCGATGGGGGCTTGATCTCCTCCAGGAAGCTGTTGGCTCGTTTGGCTCGCAGGACCATGTGGGCCTTGGATTTGCTCTGGAACACTGGTGCAAATGGCGAGGGTGGGGTGTCCAACACTGAGCTCGTACCAATGGCTAACTCATCACAGTGATACAGTTGTGAGAAGAGATTTGTGAAACCTTTCCAGTTCTGTGGAATTTGCCATGAATGCTTCCTGAAGGAACACACTGTCATATCACAAGCAACACACACACCCAGTTTTCCCATATTTTTACTTACATTTACTCATTTAGCTGACACTTTTCTCCAGAGTGACTTAAATTGTTAGTCAACCTTCAGCAATTTACCCATGTATACAGCTGTATTATGTTACTGGAGCAATTTTAGGGTAAATACCTTGCTCTGGGATACTACAGCTAGAAGTGAGGATTGAACCTTGGACCTTGGGGTCCAAAGGCGGCGGCAGCAGCAGCTGTAGCCACTATACTCCCAGCTGTCCCCTCTCTGACAGGAAGTTTCCCTATCCCCTTATTGAAGAAATGGTTTAAATAATCAAGGTTCTTGATGGAAAAAGTTTGTGAACTTCTAGGATAATGATATCTTGGAAAGAGAGTAGTTGAAGTCAGATGTTCCAATTAATGAATGAGATGTTCACATCAATTCAGGTGTGACTTTCACCTTCCCTGCCATATGAAAAACCACAGAATTTTTGGTTACCTGTTCTTTACAACAGAATTCCATTGGAGTGCAATATGACTCAATCAAAATAGTGTTCAGGGGACCCCAGAAGCAGGGTTCTTGAAGGTCATAAGACTGGAAAAGGTTACAAAAGGATTTGTTCAGACTTGGGCCTCCATCAGTCAACAGTCAGGAAGATAGTTTACCAGTTGAAGAAACTGAGCATCACTGATTGTCTCCCTAAGGGTGGGTGACCTATGAAGATCAGTGCAAGTTGCAGCTTACCATCCTCAGACAAGGGACAAAGAACACTAAGGGTGACGGCTAAGGAAGAGCAGGCATCATGTGTACCTGAGGACACCCGTGTTCATGAATGTAAAAACACTGAACGTGGTGTTCGGTGTTCGTTTGTTCATGGGATGTCACCGTAGAGGAAATCACTGCACTCTGAAAAATATTGCTACCTGTATTAAGTTTGGCAAAGACCACCTGGATGTTGCAGAGCACTAATGGAACAAAGTTCTGTGAACAGATGAGCCAGAAATGGAACTTTTTGGTAAATGTGCACAGCGTTACATTTGGAGAAAAAAACTGCAAAGCCTGGTGGTGGGAGTGCAATAGTGTGGGGCTGCTTTGGTGCCTGAGTCACTTTCAGCCATTAAGGGCCTAATGAATTCTGAGTTGTATTGGGAAATTCCAAAATACTTTTACATTTATTCACTTAGCATACACTTTTCCCCAAAGCGACTTCCAATGAACTCTATGCCCCCACACCTTATTCACTGCAGTGACTTACACTGCTAGATACACTACTTACAATGGGTCACTCATCCATATATCAGTGGAACACACTCTCTCTGTGTCACTCACACAGTGTGGGGGAACCTGAACAGCATCTTTAGACTATGGGAGGAAACCAGAGCACCCAGAGGAAGCCCACACAAACATGGGGAGAACATGCAAACTCCACACACTGAGCAGGGATCAAACCCATGTTCTCTCATACCACTCAGGCACTATGAGGCAGCAGTGCTACTCACTGTGCCACCGTGCCACCCATAGAATGTCAGGGCATCCGTCCGTGATATAAATTTCCAGATAAGTCTCATCCAACATGACAATGGTCCAAAATGACAAAGAGGCTCAAGCGGACAAAATTTCATATTTTATAATGGCAAAGTCAGGGTCCTGACCTCAGTCTCACTGTGATCTGAAGAAGACTCTTCTGAAGATGTCCCAAAAATGTACAAGAATTGCAATGGTTTTGTATAGAGGAATAGCCTGAAACCAGCAGCTATAGATGACAACATGTGGTTGAGGTGATTGCCAATAAAGGAGGCACCACTAGTAATTAAACAAAATAAAAAGAAATTAAAAATAACTTTTGTGTGTGGTGTTTGTTAAACAGGACTGTATGTGTTTATTATTGTCTTTGATGAAGATGAGCACAAATTTTCGGAGCCGTTCCGACAGAATTCCTGATAACGCCAGAGGTTCTCGATGTTTTTCTCCGAACTGCAGTGTGTTTAATGTGCACTTTCCGCAGCGACGAGTAGGAAGTGTCGCAGCAGGTGGATGAAAGAGAAGGTTCTACCTGACTGGGCCGCGGCACCGGACAACCACAGGACAAGAAGCAGCAAGACACTCAGGGGGACACGCTCCATGTCTCTCAGTGTGACTGCAAACAAAACGACTCATTGCAGAATCACAAGAATAAGACAGCAGGCAAAACTGTGGACAAACACTCTCAGAACAACACAGCAAACCAACAAACAGAGGAAACGCTCCCGATAGTGTCGACGTACGGAACTAAGCGACACGCGGTTACCGCAAACAGCGCAAAGTAGTGTGGACGTACAGAACTAAAAGACACGCCGTGAAATGGCTGCAAACAAAGCTGTGAACACAGACAGTGCCAGAAAAGATAAACAGAGTGCCTGTAATCACTACTCTGTCGGTAGAAGCCGTGTAGACAACAAGCACCGTGTTTCTGTGGAATCTACAAATAGCTCTTTGTAACCCTTCACACTTGAGTGGAACTCTTGGTACCTTCTGAGAATATTTAAATATATCAACCACTGTATTTAGGTGTTGGATTTATCAAAAGCTGAATGTCGTACTGATTATATCTCCTTCTTGTGTTCAAGTGCCAGAAAATGAGTTTGATGTGAATTGTGCAAATGAATTGTTTACAGCAGTGCCCAGTTCATGTGCGCTGTGTCGGTAATTCGTACCATACTCTGGAGCAGAGTATAGGGAGAGTATGCAAATGTAGAAAATGTGACCTGAGAACAGAGGATTCATTTTGAATCCTGGCCCAGTTTCCGTTAAAATGTTTGTTTCACTGGCAGTTTTTTAAATCCCTTTTAGTTGTGTCACAGTTTGGGTCAAATTCATCTGAAAAAGCAAGAGAAGTGTCATCCATCATGACTGGGCTGTGAATCCCATACACATTGAGCCAGAAGGTGCAGAATATCAGAATATCAAGAGCTTGGAAACAAAAGAAAAAGACATGCCAACATTATAATATATTAATTGCAGTAAATAAAAACAATTTACTTACATCCTGAGAGATGAGGTGGGCTGTTAATGGCAGTTGGTCTATTTAACCTGAGTTAATGACTAACTGTCCTGTTTACTTTGAGTCCACAGTCTGACAGTCTTCACTTGTCCAATAGGGCTGTCCACAGTGATCCCACGCCTCTCACACACTTCACACGCTCCTCACACACAATCACACACACCTCGCACACATATGCAAATGACAATCCGAAAGCAAACCAGAGCTACCAAAAGATACAGTGAAACATGGTGTAAAGGGGATCATCAAGGTCCAGTGGTAGAACTTGGACTTGCCAGGAGGAGTCATCATTGTGCAAGTGCTCTTCCTACTGTGGAGAAGGGAAACGAGAGACAGAGCGCCACCCAGTGACTGACTCGGAGTGCTCCATCTGGATGCTGCAGCGGTGAGAAGCTCCAGTAGCAGTCAGAACACCTCACAGCAGTCTCTTGAACACACTCTGTGTGGTCATTGTCTCCCTTTGGAGATGGTCCGCAGTGTCTGTAAAAATGCTTCCTCTCACCATCATTTCTGCGTTCGTCCTTAGAGAGCAGGATTCAGATCTAACCCAGGTAGTAGGGTTCAAAGAATAATCCAAAATAAGTGCCTTTATTACGTGACCGTTTGTGATCTTGTGAGTCACACATGGGATGAAACGGTTCTGGAAATCAGACATGAACTGTGCTATTTTGCATGGTTCCTTCATAAAGCCCTGACCCCTGACTTCCTCCACGCTGTGTTGAGCCGTACACCTGCTGTATTTTAAAGTTCCTTCAGTTGGGCCTTTTTTGCCCTCAGTCGCAGCACAACACCCCGATGACAAACGGAATACACATTTTTAGACTTTTTTGTTTTAAAAATAAAATTCCGAAATCTTCCATTTGCATAAATATTCATACCTGTTACTGTGACACTCCAAATTGAGCTCATTTGCATCCCATTGACCATCTTCAAGATGTCTCTAGAACTTGAGTGTAGGCCACCTGTAGCAAATTCCCTTGACTGGACATGACCTAGAAAGGCACAGGCACACCAAGACATGAAGTCCAAGGAGCTCTTTGTAGACCTCTGACACTGGGCTTTGTCAATACATGGAGCCGGAGAAGCGTAAAAAATTGGCAAATTGAGATGAAGGTTCCCAGGAGCAAAGCGGTCTCCATCATTGTCGGTTGGAAGAAGTTTGGAAGCACTAAAACTCTTCCTAGAGCAGAACTTGTAGTGAAATTGGGTATTCTGACGAGAGGGGCCTTGATTGGCTGAGTTCAAGTTTGTAGGCAATGCATGCAGAGTAGAGTGCACAGTGAAACATAGTACATCATATTACATGTACATTTGTTCAGTTAGCTGAAGCTTTTCTCCAATGCGACTTAGAGTGTTAATCCACATACAATTATTTACCCGGTCTTTTGGCACGATGAGGCTTCGGGTTAGAGTGCCGATTGCTCTGTCCCTTCTGTCTGAGGGAAGGCAAAAGGAAAGTGACGTTGCAGGATGGCCACGGTCTCTGGTGACACAGCTGGCCTTTCTTAGGCAATGTGTGTTACTAAATATGTTGTATTGAAGGAAGCTGAGTCCCGATGACAGACCAGGCCAACCCCACCGCCCCACCCCCTACTCTACACCACCACCCTGTGTAAGCACTACACCACAGAGACTTTAGGTTCCCGGGCTGAACAGATGCCATACCAGGATGTAATGCAGCCAGCGAGGACAAACCCCCCTGTGCAAATGTAGATGTTGGTGGTAGAGATAGCGCTGTTTGTATTACATTAGATGTCTGAGAATGCAAAGGCATCGGTGAGCCTTTGAGACGATGACTGAAATGCGTTGCACTGAAATGAGGTCCTTGGTGATGGTGGCTGCTAGAAAGAGGACAAGGGTCCAAAACACACAGTCAAGACAAGGCTGTAGTGGCTTTGGAACAAGTCTCTGAGTGTCCCTGTGTAACTCCCCCACCTTTGGCCTCAGCGTGAAGCCCATAGGAAACCTGCGGAAAGAGCTGGAGACGGGAGTTCACCGACACCCCCGTCCAACTCGACAGAGTTTGAGAGAATCTGAGAGGAAGACGGGAGAAACTGCCCAAATCCAGGTGTGCAAAGCTGGTCGAAGCATTGCCTAGAAGACTTGTAGCTGTAATTGCTGCTGAAGGTGGTCCTACAAAGTACTGAGTAAAGGCTCTGAATACTTATGTAACGAGAGACTTCTGTTCTCCATTTTCAGCTGAAATTCCTAAAAATGCCTTTTCACCTCATGATTGTGTGGTATCTAGTGGTGACTGATGGGGAAAAAGATTCAGTTTGATCTATTTCACAGCAAAGTGTGAAGGATCTGAACACTTTGTGAGGGTGCAGCACAGTCTTTTGCCCTATTAGTGATCTCCTTTGCTTTCTCAGCCAATGTGAATTTACTACATTTAGATGTCCATGTGTTCATTTATCAGACTCACACACATTTTCAGAACCGCTTATCCCGTACAGGGTCGCGGGGAACCGGAGCCTACCCGGTAACACAGGGCATAACGCCAGAGGGGGAGGGGACACACCCAGGATAGGACGCCAGTCCGTCACAAGGCACCCCAAGCGGGACTCGAACCCCAGACCCACCGGAGAGCAGGACAGTGGTCCAACCCACTGCACCACCCCACCATTTATCAGACTCTTTTCTCCAAAGTGACATACATCTCAGAGAAAATACAATGTGTTCATTACATTAGGAGAAAGAGACATAGCTGCAACCGTGTGAGTCTTAAGTACAGTTAGATGGTTTCTTTCACCATATGCACCGACGTTCATCACACAGTACCTGCATAAAACTTTATTATTTTTTGTTGCCCACATGCTCATGTGCCTGGAATGTGTGTGTTATTTCATGGAAATGAGGACAGTTATGAAGTGCTCATCTTTCGTCCCCATCAACTCTTTGTGTGGGACCTTATTTCTGCTATCAGGTTTCTGGATCCATCGTCCCTCAGGGGGGACATGGATGAATGAGTCAATAAGAGGTTCCATTGTCACCGGGGACAACCAGTAGTGCAGCCTATGCTCTCCGCTCCTCCGAGAGGGTCAGAACCAATGTCCACCGCACACCACGGCTCCGCTGTTCAAAGCCTGACAAGTTGGTAGTGGTCCAAACTCTAAAGTCATGGGTTTGGGGCCAGCTTTTGTTTTAGGCAGAGCGGTGTCACAGAGGATGCAGAAATACAGCATGGGGTGTTATTATGAAAACAGTCGTCATATGTGACCCACAGGCAGCGGGGGACATAGTGGTTAGAGCTGTTGTACTGAAAATGAAGGACATCAGTTTGAATCCCACTTCCTGCCATTGGCCCCTCAAGCATGGTGCTGAACTGGTAGAGTAGAAATTGCCCAGCTCTAAATGTAAATCAGCATAAGTAGCTCAAGACTGTATGTTTCTCTGGAGAAAAGCATTAGCAAAATGAATTAATGATGATGAGAGTGGTGCATTGTGTATGGAAGGTGAGCGAGCACTGCGGATGTTCCGAAGGAGCACGGGGACGCAAAGAGTGTCGGGCGGCCGACTTCCTGTAAACGAGTAAACACAGAGCCGCAAGTAGGCCAGGCCAGATCCGTTTCCATGCACTGGAGCTCTCGAACCCGTTCGATCCCAGCGCTATCCACTTTCACTCCCCACCTCCTATCTGCACATCAGCTCCACAGTTTTAGAGGGCGAAACCGGAGAAAGGCCCATTATTATTATTCTCGTTATTATCGCGATTATTTTTATTATTCCGGGGACTATGATGTGAGATGCTCATGAGGTCATCTTACATCTCTTAACGGAGTGGAGCACGGGCAGAAGGAGAAGTCCTACTTCTGAGTGCCTTGTTCCATCAGGTTGTTTATGTGGTGCCTGTGTTTTGTCTCAAGGGGGCAGAGGGCGAGATGCACCTGGCGATGAGTTTGCGGCGACGCTCTTAAATGGAGTCGCTGCTGAGCCGAGTCTCTCATTTCGAGCGCACCAGGCTTGCAGGAGATGAGTCAGAGCTCTGCTCTTCTGGTGAGTGTGCCTCTCTCTGCCACATCACCTTCCACTGCAGCACACACCTGGACAGGGCCTTGGCTGGACAGGTGAGCTACTTGCTGCTGGAGCACCTGGACAGGTGAGCTACAGGCGAAGGAAGTACCCGGGCAGGTGATTGCAGGGGCCTCCAGCGCTGACTTTGTTGGACAAAGTGCAAGTGTCAGACTGTCAACGGGACTAAATAGCTTGGCTGTAAGTCACTTCTGAATGAGGAAAATTTTAAAAGAGGAAGTTAGGAACCAGTGGGAAAAATGTCACACTTTTACAATAAATCTGAATATAAATGTTATTAATGCACTCACATAAGTTTAATGAAATGTGTGCTCTCAAAATAATTACCATGACTTTAATGCATATGCTTTAAAGCAAGTAAACCATTAGAAAAAGACAGATTTTGCAAATACAGCAGCTCCTCAACAGACAGATGTAACTGTGTGTGGCTTTTGTTCGCTCTAAAGTCACTTTTGACACTATGACCCGATCAATAACATTTACATTGACAGTTACTCATTTAGCAGACAGTGGAGCTGGAATTGTCGATGTAGCAGAGCAGAGGTAGGAGAATCCGCGGGAGACGATGGCAGGAGTGAGGGAAGAGGTGTACATGGAGAAGAGTAGGGGGCCGAGTAACGAGCCCTGCGGAACACCAGTGGAGAGAGGCTGAGGAGGTTAGCGGGAGCCCTGCCACACAACCTGGTAAGATCGACCAGATACGTAGGACTCGGACCATTTCAGAGTCGTTCCTTTCAGGCCAAGTCAGTAAAAGGTAAACAATACAGCCGGTTATTTACTGGTTAGAGTGGGCCAATGGGACTCACGGCAGCTACTGCCTTGCTTTTCATGCTAAGGAGGTTGTTTACTACTGCTTTCTTCTGTACATCCTTCCCTTTTGGATGCGGGGAGAAAATGCGAACTCCACACACCTGTGAGCTGAATTCGAACCCATGCCAGATCTCACAGCTCTGCAACACGACCCATATTCACTGGTCAGGCTCAGTATAACAAACAAGCAGGGACAATAAAGAAGTAAGACTTTTTATTTCAGTATTTTATTAGCTCTGAGCAAACCAAAAATGAGGGAAGATGGAAATGTGTTGTCCCCACAAACTGCTATTCAATGGGTTGTAACATGTTTTTTTTTTAAATCCCCTTTTAAAAAGATGATACACTAGGAGATCTGGGTGTCTGACATGATCAGAAAGCATTTAGATGGCAACCGTGGAAGCGGAGCTCAGGCTAAGCTCGATGGGGGTGCGACTGCTGCTCGGTGCTGCTCACTGCTGTCCGTCCGCTCCTCCGCAGGGGCCGAAGACCCCGCATTCCCTCTTGGGAGTGCTGCTTTTGCTCTCTGTTTCCGTGGCGATGATCATGCCTCCCACCGGCCTTGAAGACGGCTTCCCCAATGGCGGCAATTTGACGCGCTCGAGTCGCCTGTTTGGGGACATGGGGGACATGGGCCCTGTGCAGCCCGGAGATGTAGACCCAGCCTTATGCCAGATGCTGATGGAGGCCCCGGACGTGCAGCTCCCGGTCATCCCCTGGTCCTGCGTCTGTTGGTACTGCAAGGGCTCCCCGGGAGCCAAGGGCGAGAAAGGAAGCAGCGGGCTGCCAGGTGGGGCACTCTCCTGCTTCTCCTCCTCGGCACAGTGAGCCGAGCCGTCCTAACAGTGCTAACTGTCCTAATCCCCGACGTGTCCCGTTCTCCGCTTGCTCCCCATAGGCCGCCCTGGGAGCCCAGGGACGAGAGGATTCACTGGGCTGAGGGGCCGCCCGGGCTTTATGGGCCCCAGGGGACTGAAGGGTAAGAGCTCGATGACGACGGCACGACAGCACATCGCACTATGACTCCGGTGTTCCGATACGCGGTTCATTTTGTGTCGAGGACAAAAAATTTAACATTTCAACGCAAAACACGTTGGCGCAAGTTTGCCAGACGTCCTAAACGAGATGCTAAAATCGGTACTTTATACAGTCCACCCATCGATCACTTACAGGGAACGATCAACCACTCAGAAATACAGAGTCATTACTCAGTCAGTTCAATTCATCGATCGGTCAGTTAGACTGAGTTATAAATAATTCAGCCATCAGTCAATCAATGCTAGCAGTCGGTCATCAGTCAGTCATACGCCTGTCATCACTACATGCATCATCGCTCAGGACACACATGACGCTACAGGAGAAACGATTTTTATTACTGTGATGATCATCCACGAGGCTAGAAAGCAAACAAACTAGCTTTTCTCATCTGGAACCTTTATTTGTCTGCAACTTTCTTATTTGTAAATAAACTTGCTATACTGTACTGGGGTGGGGGCATGTAGGTTGTGCTGTTTTGGGGATTCTCCTTTCCAGTGCTATTAGTGACTCATGCGATGACAGTGCGATGGCCGTGTGCCCCACAGGACAGAAAGGTGATGATGAGACAAGGGAGATGAGGGCCTTCAGGGCTTCCCTGGCCCGAAGGGAGATCGCGGCTTCAAAGGTAGTGCGCTTGAACCGTGGCTGGGAGGCGGGACGACTTTCTGTCGCTCATCTCTCGTGAAGCACCTGCTCATCTCTGCTTCTCATCTTCTCCAGGAGACAAGGGGGACCAAGGTATGATGGGACCTCATGGAGAAGCAGGGCCCCCGGGGGAGCCTGGAGAATGTCCCGACACCTGCTCGACCATAGAGGGGCCCGGGGGGAGCAGGGTGCACCGGGACCTGTGGGACCCAGGGGTTTGCAAGGGGTACAGGGGCTAATGGGACCACAGGGCCAGAAGGGCGACATGGGACTGATGGGTCCTACAGGGTTGCCGGGTCCACAGGGGCCGAAGGGAGACCAAGGGCCAGAGGGCATGTGTAACTGCCGCGATGGAGTCGAGGGGGAGAAGGGCGATAAAGGAGCACCGGGAAGTCCGGGTGACAAAGGGGAGCAGGGCTTCCAGGGGCCACCGGGCCTCAACGGGCAAAAGGGGGGCATAGGTGAGGAGGGTTTGCCAGGGCCCTGCAGTCCCACCATCCAGTCGGCCTTCTCGGCTGCTCTGGATGTCAACTACCCGATGGCAGACCAACCGGTGGCCTTCAGGCGAGTGCTCTACAACGTGCAGAACAACTACAACCCAGATATGGGCGTCTACCAGGCTCCCGTCAACGGCACCTATGTCTTCAGCTACAACCTGGCCGTCTTCGGGAGGCCCCTCAAAGTGGGGCTGTATGCCAACTTCCGCCCCGTGGCGAGGTCCACGTCGCTCAGCGACAACGTCGGTGTCTCGCAGCTCATGGTGCTGCACCTGGCGGCGAGGGACCAGGTGTGGCTGCAGGTCAAGGACTTCTACAATGGCATGTTCACAGCGGCCGAGACCAGCAGCACCTTCAGCGGCTACCTGCTCTACCCCGACACCTGTGAGCTGCCAGTGTTCCGAGACTTCAGCGCCCCCATGCAGGGAGACTACAGCTGGGATGGACCTGAAGCGGCACATGGACCGACAGCTAACCCAGTGCCTGAACCTGGAACGACCTCCCCGCCCCCATAGAAGCCTATAAGGCCAGGGGTTACTGCCCCCCCCCACCGACTAGTTAGCTACACTCTGTGGCCAGTGCCCTCACATGACATTGTCTCTGTAGCCCAAATGGTCGTGGAATAAAAGTGTCCCCCCCCTCGCTTCCTGTCTTCCATGGAATTCATCCCTTGCTCGCTCTCTGTGGCTCCACCCCCCGCAACCCCCCCCCCCACGGTCCTGCTCACAGTTGCGCTCATGACCGTCTGTTTTGTCCGACTGAGCGCGGTCCATGAGGGAGACTCGGTGAGACACTCCTCCATTGTGCCGCGGGAAAGCGATCGCATTGAATAAGTAAGAATGACATCCGGAGCAGCGTGGAGGGGAGGCCTGTCCGAGTGTGTCCGCTGGCACAAACCAAACACGGCTGCTCCTGCACACAGGTGCTGTCGTTGGAGTCCTGGCACACATGCTCTTCCGTGTTTAGCACTGACAGATTTGTCCGAGGCTGACGCCACGGGGCAGTGATGCTATAAAGGGCTCCCTGACCACTCCCCTGGGGTCTTCCTCCAGGATCCACTTGGTTTTTATTTAGTTTATATAGCTTATGTTAATTAACTTTATTTTGGACTTCTGCTCTGTGTTCTTGAGCCAATATAAAATAAAGGATGAACAAATGGGCCCAGACATTACTTTGCATTATTCTATATGCTTTTTATTGCAGCTAAATTATTGCATATCAACTTCTCTAAGCGGGACAGTGGCGGCTCTCTGCACCACCGCTCACCTGTCCTCACACACAAAGTGACTGCAAAAGGAGGGAGGGGCATAGTGAGCCCCACTGACCCCATTGAGCCCAGGCAGCAGCTCATGCCATACTAAGTGGACTAGGCGGGGGGGCCACCACCACCGTCGCTGCTGTTGCTGTGCGGTTTCCTCAGGGCTCTGCAGGGGACGCGCTGCCCTCGTCTGCATTGCTCTGCCACCCCTTTCAAGTCCCCGCGTCTGAAGTCCTGGAAGACGAGCTCCTCATCCTGGTTGCTGCAGTGGTGCAGGCGCGCGCGCACCACGCACACACGCACACGCACACACACACACGCCCGCACACACACACACACACATGAGGTGAGCTCAGACAGACAAAGAAACATGTGACCCCCCCTCCCCGCGACCTAAGAGCAGCAGCTCAAAGAGCTCACCTGTCTGTGTGTGCAGGATGGGTGGGGCATCAGGGAGAGAGAGAGCAGTATTTAAACCAGCAGACAGACACCCAGAAACACATAGATGGGGACAGACAGGCAGACAGAGATACAAACCTCCGTGGTACTCTACCTAAGTCAGGTTTTGGGTGCAATCAGCCAGAAAGGTAGCTCCACGTGGATGTCACTGAAACACACACACACACACACATACAAAGTTGGTGGTGTCAGTCTGCAGTTTCATCTCAAACAGCGCGGAACATCATCCCAACACGGTATGTGTCTGACAGCAAAGTAGGAATGCGTGGGCGGCGCCAGCACACACACTTGCAATTACCTGGTCCCAAACACCCTATAAACAAAAGAATGGAATGTGGTTACTTTCAAAGTCCTATAATCGCACGCACATTTTAAAACAGTGATAATCTTGAACCACACACACGCTCACCACACACACCCAGCCTAGGACTGACCCCCCGACGACGAGCTCACCAGCAGCCGGTAGGATACCAGGATTCCGAGGACCTCCGGCAGAACTCCGTCTTTCACGCTACGGAAGAGACACACACACGTAAGCGTGCTCACTCTGGTGAGAAACGCACACCGCGCGTTCCGTCCGGCAGGAACACACCACACACACACAACACACACCACACACACACACACACACACACACACACAACACACACACACACATCCCAGGGTGCGCTCACATGCTCGAGGGAGGCCAGGTTCGTGTCCTCGTGCTTCAGCTTGCCGTCCAGGGCGATGCCGCGCTGCTTGCGGTTGTTAGCCAGTAGAGGCAGGATGGTGTACGTGGCCTGCAGGCTCGCACCCGACTCCACCCGTGTCCCTGGGCAGAGCGAGAGTGGCGACACTGGGAGCGTCTCCGTGGAAACGCAGCAGAGGCACTGCGCGTACGGTGTTCGTTCTGTGTACGGTCTCCGTTTAACTTTCTCACTGCGCCGTTACTCTGTGCCACACGAGCAGCGTGTGTTTTTCTGTGTTCAACATGTCTGAGCAGCGCCGATTCCTCGCTTGGCCAAAAGGTCTTATCATTATGCCATGTGGACAGTTACGGAGTGCAGTGTGGTTAAAACACGGACATCGTCAGCTGTGACCACCGCGAGTGGTGTAGTGCGCGTGCGAGAAGCCCTCGGCTCAGCAGGACTCACGGCGTCTCCACCGTGGCAACGGTCTCGGCGTAGCTGTCATTGGAGTAGAGCACCACGTTGGCCACCTGCTCCACTGTAAGGTCATGGACACGGGGGGTGTCAGCGCAGTACATGCCTGCTGTACACCTCGTGTCACACGCACGCCTCCCTCCCGGACAGCTCCACCCATCACGATGATGTTCTTCACCGTCTTGCTGGAGCCATTGCTGATGTTCACGTGGACACCGATGGGCTCGCCGTGATAGTAGGTCTGCGGAAGAGGCCAGAGGTCACAGCGCGCCGGGAACACGGGAGCAAGGCACGCACGCCTTCCCGAGGACACGCCCACCTGCTTCTCCCAAGCACGCCTCCACGTGCAGCGCCTTCTCGGAGGCGCCGAAACTCGCGGCTCAGCTCAACCGAGGGGGGCGCTCCCCCCGCGCTCCGGGGCGTACTGGACTTTGCGGATGGCCAGGCTCACGGAAGCTCCTGCACACGCGTGGATGGGAGGCGAGAGGCTGCGGTGAGCGAGTCCACGGAGGCAGGGAGTCCTGTCCCGTCCCCCACTGCCAGCGGCACTCACCTCTTCTGCACCTTGTCGTCATGGCCCTTGGCGCAGAAAGCCTTCACTTCGAACTCCACGGCGCATTTCTGGAGGGACATGAACACGGCGGTTGCCTTGAGAACCCCGATACAGTTCGCTCGCCCCCCCCCACCGCCCCCCCACTCACCCCCCCCCCCCCCCCCCCACCTTGCCAACGTCCGTAGGAGCCGGTTGCAGTGCCACGGAGCAGGGCAGGTTGTCCGGGAACTGATGGGTGGGGGTACAGAACACACAAGTTACATGTGCCACACACACCAGAGCCAAGCCCCCCAGTGGCCCCATCCCCACCTCGAAGAAGAAGGGGTAAGCGTTGCAGCCCAGCTTGTGCAGCAGCTTCTCCTGCAGCCCGGTGTGGACGTTGCGCTCGCGGTCCAGGAGCGGCGGAAACACCTGCTGGCTGCTCCGGTGCAGCTCCCTGCAGAACTTGATGCCCAGGACGTTGTCGTCGTCGTCGCGGCCGTAGCGGAACGTGCAGCACAACACGACGAACGCTGCGGGAAGGAAGCCGAAGCAAGGCCATAGGCGACGCCGTGCCGAAAGAGCCGCTGCTCCACGTTCTTTCTTTTATACGCAGCAAACATAGTCACGGATTAAACTAGAAACGTTTCCACACGAGAAAGGGTGACGATGTGTGCGTTTCCCCAGGCGTGTCCTTCCCTACCTTTCTTTCCTTGGAGGAGCTTGGGGTCCACAATCACAACGCCATCTGTGCAAGTTCCAGAGACGCACCTTAGAAACGCATGTCAACATTTCTCCACGAGAACATTGTCCCATCTGTCCATGCAAACACGCGATTCCTCCGCGAGAACGAGAGTGTGGGATTCCTTCGTGAAAAAGTACTTTTCCCACATCCATCCTCCGTGTGAACAGACTCACCAACCGGTTCCACGAAGTCACAGTGGTCCACAAAGTCCCTCTTCCCCATGTAGATGCCAACCTAGGGCAGAGAGGACACCGGTGTGCATCCCTGACTGATGATGGGACAGGTGGCGCTGAGGTGTCAGGAGGCTCAGATGTCCTGATGGCCCGACACATCACCACCACCATGAAGAAAAGCAGCTATTGCGCCGTTTACATGCTGCACTGAGCAGACAATCACCGTTCTTAACCCTCTTCATGGTTCACTAGGTTACCATACGTACATCTGCCAGCACCTGAGTACTGGTACTGTCAACTATACCACCTCCTGAATTCGGAGGGCTTCACACATGGGGAGTTGGATGGGGGGGATGGTTGGCTGGCAGGGATGTGCATGCACACACACACACACACACACGCACACAGGCGCCACTTACCGACTTGTCCCGGGACAACTTCTTGAACACAACCTGTTTTGTGCTCATGATTGACGTCTGAGAATTAAAAGTCCTGAAAGACACACCTTCAATTGAATCTGCCCTCCAGCGCGCGCACGCACGCACCAACCTTCGAAGAGCGAGGTCGGGAGGTCGCCGAGCCCGTCTGCAGTGAGAGCTGGCGACACAACAGGCTATTTGTACATTTTACCTCTCGTTGTAGTGCATCCAATCGGCCACGGGTACCTGTGCAGCCTCGCTGTGATCCAGCCAATGGTGTGAGGACAGGTGAGCTCCCCACAGGACACACAACACACATCCGACTCTGCGTATTAGGCTCATTCCCCTTGCTCAGCAGTGCTGTGGATTTGCAGCACTGTCATTTCCTAGAGGTCAGGAATGGTCAAGGAGCAGCAGGGGGCACCCTTCCTCTGCTGGGTCAGTGAGTGTGGAGGCTGCAGGGTACACAGTGGGGGATGGGGTCAGCGAAGGTTGCCAGTCAGGGGGACTGACCCTGAACGCTAATCCTGCGCTGTCTGTGTCAGCAGACAGAGCTCTTAGGGATGACCTTCATCGGAGCAAAATCTCAGTGCCACACTCGGTGCTGGACAAACATCCCACCCAAGAAGCACGGAGGGGCAGAAGCGGGCAAAAACGTGACAAATGATGAAAGCAAGCGGAAAAAACCCCAATCGGACTTTTTTTTCCATTAGCCTCGAGCTGCACAAACTCTTTTTCAGTGCTAAGTGGTGACCGATTCAACCCCAAATATGCGCAACGTTCCTCATCTCATCATTGACCACCGACACCCTGGAACAGCAGACAGGAGCTGTAAACACTGTGGCTGTGAGCTGAACAAAGGAGTTCCGTGCACCTGTTCCGTATGGGTGCCCTTTACTGACACCTATTGGCTGGGAGGGTAAACGCTACTTGAGAAGTTCTAGAAAATGCACATTACACAGAGGCTATGAGCAAAATGTCATCTTTATGACAAAATGACCCCACTGAATAAATGGATAAAGTAGTGCAACTTACTGCGAGTGGAGCAAAGAGTCAGATACATTATGTTGGCACTAACCTAATGGGTTTAAACTAAATGGTGTAACTTCCAGTTTAAGCAGCTTGTTGGTTCACTGGTATTTATCTCCATCTGGCATCAGGAATCAGGGAACAAGGACACGCATGACCCAGACATGACACTTCTGCAGGAGATCTGCCTTTTATTATTATAATATCAATATTTACAGTTAAATAAGCTCAGAGTTCCTCTGGGCATCACCGCACCCCCAGAGTCGGAAGTTACCCCAACAAGTGCTGTGCAAACACGCCTCAATCCAAGGGACACCCTGGCGCTTCACCAGACGTGTGCCACAGCGGTCCTCGAGGCTTCTGGGACTTCAGCTGCGGTGAAGGTGTGCGTTGCAGCACTGAGAGCGCCTGCAGCTCCGCCCACCACCACACTTGCCTCCGCACCACCGTGACAAGCCTGGTAGGATGGTGCTTCCAGGGCAGCGCACTCAAACCCCCGTCTTCCAGAGAGGGGGAACGCAGGCCGACTGACCGGCTCCCCCCACCGCATGCAACACACACACACTCATTAGGAACTCGTTCAGCACGTGAGACAGTACTGTGTTTATAGTGATATATGGACAAAGTGAACATTAAGTGCACGTAGATGGCTGTAAGCAGCAGCGGTCACAGCCCACAGTCCCCCAGAAGGGAAGTCTCCACAGTGTCTCTCCAGCACGAGAGGGGCGGTCCGTCCATCAGACCGTTCCGCCATCCATCTTGGGCTGACCAATGAGGAAGCAGCAGGGCGATCACATGTCAGACCAGAGTACCACCTTGCTGCCCTTCTCCCACACTGACCACGTGGCTCCCTGATGGTGACCAGGACACTGCGTTGATAGCAGAGCTGCAGGACAAAGGAGAGTCAACAGGGAGCAGCAAAGAGAAGACACAAGGCAGGAGCAAGGGGGGCAGCAGCAACGGGTACCTGTGGTGTTTGTCCAGGGTTCGCTCCACCTTCCCGCTCAGCACGTTCCACACGTACAAGGTCCCGTCTGCTGATCCCGCCGCCACATACCCGCCGTCAGGACTGAGGGGAAACGGCTGTTCACACTCATCCCACCTCAACGGTGCACCCACCCACACACACACACACACACACACCATCTCACCTGAAGGTCACCCTTGTCCAGTCTGAGCCACACTTGAACCCCTGTGCACTAGAGTGAAAGAGAAAGGAAACTGAGTATCTGTCAGCAGAATTGAACTCTGACCCTGTGACCTCAGTGAGCTCACCTGAAGGTCTGGCGCATAGCGTTGCTACGCAGATCAATGATCTTCACTATGTCGTCACGGGAACAGGTGAGCAGTTCTGTTCGGTCGTGGTTCAGGTCAAGCGATGTGACGCGGCCCAGAAGCTCTAACTCCCGAACGATGCTCTCCGACCTAACAGCAGACAGAATCCGACGCACAGAGAGCCAGACAAAACCCGAAGCACACAGCCAATCAAAACCATATTGCAACATTTGATATCGCACAAGGTGCAGGTCGCATCCCAGCTCACCTGATGTCCCAAAATCGTACTTTCTTATCAAAGTGGCCACTCATGACACATTGCTCAGTGCATACAATATCATTACAGCTGGATCCTGCAAACACCGTCTTCATACCTGTGAGGGACAAGTGCAGGAAATGGTGAAGAGAGAGCGAATCGTGCATCTTTATCACAACTGTCACCGCTATTACTAGTTACTGACATAGTGAGTCCCTCAGGTAGACACAATATGACCAATAAATGAGCAGATTCAATACTATAATTATTACTAGGCTGTGTGTACAAAAAAAAAAAAAAAAAAAAAAAAAAACTTATATTGAACCACAACTCAAATATACGTGCCACGACATTACACAGGGCTATAAAAAGAAACGAATCCTCAAGGACAGGAAGAGAGGTTCTTACAGACTTTACTGCGCAGGTCCCACAGCTTAAGAGTGCGGTCATAGCTCCCGGACACAATGCGCGCGTTGTCCAGCAGGAAGCGAGCAGAGAGCACCTTCCCGCTGTGACCCGTGAGCGTGTGCTGGAGGCGAGAGGAGTGCGATCAGGGCACGCATACACAGACAAAGACACACAGACACAGACACACACACACACACCTACCCGCAGACGATAATCATCCACAGTCCAGATCCTGCTGGCAAAGTCATTAGAGGCAGCGAGTAAGTAGGAGCCCTGGGGACAGAGACATGTTGCAGAGAGACCAAACACTCACTAAGTACACTAACACACGCACGTGCACAACTGGAGGTACTCACTGCACTGTCAAACTCAATGCTGGTAATCCCAGCGTTGCTGCCTGTTAGCGCCCCCTTGAGTTCACAGCGCCCTGCATGGAGGGATGGGGGAGTGGTCATGTGAGACCTCATCCCAAAGTGGTTACACTCCTGATCGCCCCCCCACAACAACACACATGCACTGACCTGAGACCACCTCCCAGAGCTTCACTCTGCGATCCATGCCACCTGTCGCTAGGAGGCGAGAACCTGGACTGAAGCGAACTGCATTCACCTCACCGTCGTGGGCATCCTGAAACACAGTCACACACAGGTAGCAAGCCAGGAACCAATGTGGATCTCAGCGTGTGTGTGTGTGAGAGAGAGAGAGAGAGAGAGAGAGAGAGAGAGAGAGAGAGAGAGAGAGAGAGAGAGAGAAGAGGCTGAGATACTTACAAAGACGTGCAGAGCCGTGGATGGAACACGCACCTCAACACAGACACCAGTGTTTGTCTCTGTGCTGTCAGGGGAGCTGTTCACAGAGCGGCGCCTACTGAGATTCGACACTGTCATGAACCCACACACACAGACGCACGCAGGCGCACGCAGGTGGACAGTGTGGATGCTTACCCAAAGATACTGGAAATGGAGTCCAGCAGTCCTGCAGGGGGGGGCTGTGATGCACGCTTGCTGGGGATGGACAGAGCAAAAGACTGATTGATCATCATTCCTCCTCCCACAACAGCTGTGTCCACTGGGCCAAAGATCCCCGCTCAATAGCCCACCTGGGGGTGCGGCTGACCATTCGGCCAGGGGAGCTCTCAGCAGGGGTCTCGGGCGCTTCCTCCGGGAGAACCTCGATGTCGTCGTCCCTGTGGGCGAATCTGAGGCTACAGTGCATGTTCTCATTCACACACATACACACACACATGCATGCACAGACTTACGGATCGAGCGGCAGGGGTTCCTTGGCTGCATCTGCAAGCTCTTTTTGCAGTTTGGCTTGCCTGCGTCTGTAACAGCATTGACATCACAGATGGCCTGTCAGTCCCCAAAACTAACACAGAATCAGTTTTAAAACTGGACAAACACATGAAATTCTGTAACTATGGCTATTATTGTTACTGAATGTTGTGTGTGTGCATGTGTGTCCTGCCTGCAGTCTTTCTCGTTCTCTGCGTTGAGGCGGTTCGCCTCCTGCGCCTTCTCCGCCATCCAGCGGGAGACAAGCTCCTGGTTGTCTTCGGTCGTGCGCCGCAGCTTCTCCTCCAGGGCGCTGAATGTGATCTGCAGGGCATCGTACTCGTCCTTCAGTGTCTGATTGGCTCGCTCCAGGTCCTGCAGGGAGCTGCGCAGCTCTCGACACTCGCCCTCAAGCTCTGCGATCCTCTGCTGGTACTCCTGCATCCTGGCACAAGTGGCAGCAGAGAGACCACTTTGACATGGACACACGCACACGGACACACCCAGAGACCAAGGGTAGCCGTGTGCACAGACATGTGCCACGGGCCCAACCCACTTGGCCCGTTGCTCTGGATCTCCTTGTCCTTCTGCTGCAGCTGGTTGTTGAGCTGGATCACGTTCTGGGCGAGCTGTGGGGAGAGAGCCACACCGGTGAGAGCCCTGGCCTGCGCAGCTGGACACACGGCGTTGGCATGTTGTTTGCATATTATTGCACAGTGAATGTGACACACCGGCAGCAGGAGATGACAAACGACTGAAAAACACACACACAGTGCTGTGCTGTCTAACCACACCCTGAATTCCCCAGTTTTCAGACATTAACCTTAACTAACCTTAAAGAATAACTTGCTCTGTCACTTAGTGGCATATATCTTTCTTCCAAGAATTCCTGTGATAATTATGATGAAACATGACATGAAACATGTTTCTACTTTCTGTAAAGCTACAAAGTGTCCCTCTCCACCTTTAGGGATGTATCTGTGGAGTTGGATTGTCTACAGTGTTGCGCACCCAAGGACAACAGCGTGTAGCAGTTACCCTCTGTATAATTTCTGACATATGATGGGCTCATCAAACATATATACTATATACATCCATTGTGGACATCAGGCTAATGTTACAACACAACAAAAAGAAACATAAAGGTTATAACTGAATGGTTTTCACAAATGTTATGTCGTTTTCTACAATCGAAACAAGTGCTCACGGAAGCCCTACGGGCGGTACGGTGACACGGCAAGTAGTGCTGCTGTCTCACAGGGTGGGTGGTGCGAGAGGACGTGGGTTTGATGTGGGTCCTCTGGGTGCCCTGGTTTCCTCCCACAGTCCAAAGACATGCTGTTCAGGTTAACCCATAGTGTTTGAGTGACACAGAGAGAGTGCGTGTGTTCCACTAATGTACAGATGAGTGACCCATTGTAAGTAGTGTATCTAGCAGCGTAAGTCACCCTGGTAAATAAGGAATCTGGGCTGATAACGCTACATAGAGTTCACCGGAAGTTGCTTTGGAGAAAAGCGTCTGCTGAATAAATTAACTGAATAAGTGGAGCCCTCAGTGTGATTCTACGGTGTGTACTGTCCACCCCAAGTGGATCACCCGCTGTGGTTCCTAAAGGACGACACAGCTAACAAAGACACCTGAAGCCCTAAACAACTCAGCAGGCCGGCCACAGCTTGCCTGCACAGCAGTGTTATGTGTCAGCCGTCGACTCCTGTGCACAGTTTTTTATCCAGCAATGAGTTGCTCCCGTCGGTAGGCGTCCTGCAGTGCTGTGTGTGCATGGGAGGAGGCGCCTGGTGGAGGAACACACCTCGCCTCGCTTCTTGTGCAGCTCGGTGAGCTCCTCCTGGTGCCGGATGCGGATCTGGGCCATCTCCTGGAGCAGAGCATCGCTGCGACCTGCGTCGACCCCAGGGCTGCGTGACACAGTTGAGAGCTTGCTGACACAGGAAGAGCCAACACACATCGCAGCTGAACACACACCACCAGGACGAGATGATCACCCTCAAACCTGAGATCCTGCCTGCTCTGAAGGTCAACTTGTCTGTCTGGAGTCTCTCTGAAAGAACAGCCTGTAGATCAGACTTTTCCAGCAGGCGATTATCTGCAGGAAGAACACATTCCGATCACGTCCAATACACGCACGCATGCACACACACTTTTCCCATCAGTTTCCTTCAAGGTGTACAGGTACACTGCACATACATAAGAGCTGGACTACAAAGGCTAAATGGTTGAGATACTTGGCCACGTTCTTGTACAGTGCTGTACGAGCTCCTCGAAGACCACGAGGGTGACATGGCAGTAACGGTGACTAATGTGTTGCTGGTGTGGACGATGGTGTCAGCGGTGGGATAAGCAGTAGGCCGCGTTCTCGTACACTGCTGTATGATCTCCTCGAAGGCCTGTCTTTGCAGACGGTCCCTCAGCTTTAGCTGCTCGGCAATGTGTCGCTTCCACAGACATTCTGCTCTGCTGCCGGAACCCGACATCACCGCCACCGCCACCTCCTGCAGGGGAAACACGGTACAGGTGGACGGCAATGTGTCACACACCAAACACACAGTTATTTGAGCGAGCGCGCGCGCGCACACACAGCTCGGTGACCAGTCATGCTCCACTGCTAAAACCAGAACACACAGTCCAACATTTACACTTAAAGTTTAACCTGTTTTCCTCATCCCGCATCATCATGTCAGTTTCGGAGTTTAAAACTAAGTGTGCCGCCCGCCCGCCCGCCCACACACACACACACACACACACACACACACACACACACACACACACACACTTACTTAGCCACGCCACGGTGACGGAGCGTTTCTACGGAATAAAATTAATTAATAAAAGACACAAACATAGACTGCTCAACAACGGAGCAACTTCGACTGACCGATTTCGAAAATTAATCCACTCAGACTAAGACTAAAGTGGAATGAACGTTTTGTGTATCGTACTCGTAGCGCTGCGAACGAGCTGTGTGAGGCTAACAAGCTAAACTTTAGCCTAAAGCTAACAGGCTAGTACTAGCGAGCTTCCGCATCAGTTCCCTTCTGAGACCCGGACCGGGCCGAGCCGAGCCGGACGCGAATCCTCACCGCCCAGGGCACGAGCTGCCTGCGAGCACGAGAGCTGCTGTCCTTTTGCGCGCGAAAGAGAGGAGAAACTCCCGATGTGCGCCGATCTGTTTACTTCCACCATGATCCTCCCGAACCGTCCGCCATTTTGGCTCTACTGGCTCCACTCGAGGCGGTCCCCTACTGGTCGCTCTGCGGAACGGCAGGCTGAGCAGTCGCTCCTCATGTCGTGGCTCAGCGGGCTGTAAATGTTTATCGCTTTCTTTATTTTTGGCGGTTTTAAGGTCGCCTGGATGTGACTGTAAAACCTTTGAGCTGAAACACCTCTGCACGTTTGAGTTTTACGCTTTTATTGGGTAGGCTGACTGCTGGTAACGCAAAAATCAGATGGCAAGTGCGCCAAAACGTGCTAAAAAGGAAGTGAAAGCGACCGTCGCAGCAGAGGGCGCTGCAGCACAGAGTCGTGTGCACACGCGCGACGTCCGAGTCACACATTGGCGGGTTTCATGAAAAACGTCGATGGTCCTTTGCTCAGGTGTGCGGAAATGCCGTCATGTGATCCTCGCTTGCTCCGCCCCCACTCCGTTCCTGCCGGGGGCCCTAAAGCCCCGCCCCCCCGGATGACGCACGTTAATAATGTCGCTGAGGCGGCGGGTGCGCCTTGACGTCAGAGTTGCAAACCGCGCGGCCAAACATTGCGAAAGTAGGTTCTACTAATAATAGTAATAATAATAATAATAATAATTTTTAGAAATCACACTGACTGATTGAGTTCACTTGCGAACCCAAGTCTAATGGACCGAGTTTTTGAGCTCAAATGGTGGACAGAGAGGTGAAAAAGTTTTACTTTCACTTTCCTTATGAGCCTTTTATCCACACTGACTGTAGTCATTGCTGTGTGGTGCTCGTGTGTGAGCGTGTGCAGTCTTACTCGCTCACACACGTTCGCATTGCGAATACCTTTTACACGAACAGGCATTGATTGAATAAACACAGAAGCACTCAGCATTTATAACAAATACCATTTTATTACGAACAAACGTGACAAAGCTGCTGAAACGACTGATTCATGTCTAATAACTGAATGGGCTTCTGATTAACGCTCATCAGGAGTGAAGAAGAAAGAGGCCGAAATTACACGGAAAAGAGAGAAGAGGAAAAAGGAGCAGCGCGAAGAAGCTGGTGCCAGCGAACACATCACACGAAGGCCTTCGACGCCTCGGACGCGGCCGCTGCTCTGTACACTTGGCCTTGGCTCCTCTTGTCATAGTATCCCCTGCGGGAGAAACGGGGTACAGGCCATCAGTAACCGGTCACCGTGGTCATCGCGGCCTGCGGGGGGGCGGGCGCTCACCCGTTCGCCGATCCCTTCATCGTCCTTCTGAAGGAGCAGCAGAGGAAGGCTCCTCCCACCATGGAGAGGCCCGCGGCTCCCCAGCCCATGTAGAGTCCGGCACCGAACTCGTACCTGTGGACGGGCCGAGCCGTGAGCGGGAAGCTGTGTGTGTGTGTGTGTGTGTGTGTGTGTGTGTGTGTGTGTGTGTGTGTGTGTGTGTGTACGTGTACGTGTACGTGCGCGCGTCCCGTGTCGCTCACTTGAGGTCGAAGTAGAACGGGTTGTTGAAGTCCTGCACGACGCGGGAGGCGTACCAGCTCACGGCCGTCAGCACACACAGGCCTGCGGGCACAATGAGAGGCCGTCTCTGGCTGAGCTGTGCTACCTTACTGTGTTTCACCACGACACGGCAAGCGCCACTCACCCGACAAGATGTAGATGGCGCCGCTGGTCGTGGCCATCTTGGCCTTGGTGTCATCGGCACTTGAGCTGATCTTGGTGCATTTCAGGCCCATGATGGAGGCGATGACTCCGATGAGGCCGAGGATCATGGAGATGATCATGAGCGCACGACACGCCTGCATGTAGGCTGATCGCACAGCAGGACGGTTAGCGCAAACAGTGGGGCAGTTAGAGTAGTCAGCACAACCGCAGGGCAGGTAGAGCACGTAGTGGCAGCACAGCAGGTTCTTATGCTCATGCCCTGTTGTAACAATGAAATACTTTCTGAAAGTCAATGCACTGGTTCCTCATGTTGCGAGTTTTATAACACACAAATCATTTATGAATTACGGATTTATTTGTAACTGCACTTTCTTCCTCTTCTCTTCCTCTTCCTATCTGTTGTGCAGCAGAAGTGACCTGCGTTTACCCTCAGAGCCAATAGGTGGCAGTAAAGGGCACCCAAACAGAACAGGAGTGTGGGGTCGCCTTCATTCAACTCACTGCCGCGCTGTTGAGGAATCGGTCAACAGTCAGCGCTGAACGGCAGCTTGTGGAGATTTTCACTTTCGGCCATTTTAATCTATGTTTAATGTAGCTGGAAGCCAATAAAAATTAAGTGATTTATTTTTCTTACAATAATATAGCTTCATCTAAGACTTTTGACAGAACCTAATCTCTAAATAAATGAAGGCACACCTCCACTGTTAAGCTTTTATTCATTGCGAATTGTTGCCTCAAAGCGCTTTAGAGTTACAAACAAATCACATTACCAACAGGCTTCCGGTCCCAACGATGTTTGTAAGTCGAGGAGTCGCAGCGTAAGAAACGTAGTATTTGGAGGGCGCCTCTTACCCGACAGCGAGAGCATGGATTCGAAGTCGCGGCAATTGGTGATGCCGGTGCTGCTCTCTGCGCAGGAGTGCCAGAGGTTCTCGTACTGCCGCGCCGACGTGATCACACTGCCCGAGAACGAAGACACCTTCCAGTAGTCGTTGGCAAGCGCCATGCCGCTGAGCAACCAGGCGGCCACACACAGCACGAAGCCGGTCACCTCGACGGCGGTGGACATGGTCACCGAGTGGGCCTTCGTACAGAGTGCAGACGAGCGTGGCGCTGTGCCGACTGTCCTAATGCACGCCGCCCCAGGGGAACTTTACCCTTTGCTTAGGGGCTGTAAACTCGTCACGGCCACACCCTGCCTGATAGGGGCGCCAACGCCATGGCGGCTCAGGGACGGGCCTCCGCCGCTTGCCCGTTTCTATTGGGCTCATCTTGTCCTGACTGGTCAGCACACGCGCGTCCCTTCTTCTTGGTTCGATGGCAGGATGCCCTGTTTGTGCGTTTGTTTATTTGTTTATAGCGAGGTTTGGCACAAACCTTCGCTCAGCATCTCATTGTAGGTGTGTGAACGGGGTGTGTTCACTGTCAGGCTGAGGCCAGGTCTGGGGGACACACACCAGCAGGTGTTTGAGAGGTCAACGTGGTAAATCAGCCATCGGTGCAAACGGTGGCCGGCGATGGAGACGACCCCGTTCACTGGTCCGGCCGTATTATGGGTCCCGACCACATCCTGCCTGGAGGGGGTTGTGGGGAACCACTGGCCACCAGTTAATGATTGGCAGGGCTGTGTGCCACATGACTCCTGAACGGTGACAACGGTTTTATGGCGCAAATTACCCTGGTTCCCTGAGGCCGTTGCCATGGTGGTACCCGGATGAATCAGGGATGTGAGTGAAGGATCAGGTGTCTCGGGTAGAGTGTGACAGAGGGTTTGAGCGGCGAAGTCATCGATACCGTGGTAAAGTCACCGATACCAGGCAGGGCAGGTGACCCTCAAGAATTGGATGACCCTCAAGGTGAAGGCCAGCAGCAGCACCTGCGGTTGTGGTACAAGTGTAGTGTCTCAGTGTCCATGGTCCTTACGCACAGATGAATTCCTCTTTGTATAACAGTCACACATTATTTTATATGACATTTTCTTTCATCTCTCACTAGAAAACTTTATGGATTTATTACCACTTTATGGCCCTGTTAATGTTTGCCAGTGAAAAGGAACAAAGTCTCTTCTCGGAGTTTCGAATGACACACGGTGAGGCACAGAACCAATATTGAGTGTAACAAGCAGGAAGAGAGACTCGGTGTGTGTCCATAGTCACCCCCACACACACAGACACACACAGTTTCAGTGTAAGTGTGAAAGACCAGTGAAAGAATTAAAAGTATAAAAAGCCAACTGGCCACGGAAGAAAGGAAAAAATCTTCAAACCGTAAGGGAAGGGTATAAAAAAATTCCTCTGGGGATCCAAGTGCCACTGGCTCCCCCCTCCCCAGGCATTTTAGATTTGAAAAAAAAAAGATTTTTAAGTCAATTCACAGTTATTTATAACATTGCCGCTAAATGCCAAGTTGACTTATCTCATTCACCCTGACATGGAATCCTCCGCTTGGGTTACTGCGGAAACTAGCAGTGAAACGACAACAAGTGAAAATCCATTGTTTCTACAAGTTCCTATTCATTTCCGACCGTTGGTGAGTCATCCTGTAAAGATGCGCAACGCCCCTCATCCTATCGCCGATTACCGAGCGGAGAACTCCGGACCCAAGCTGAAATATGGCGGTCCTACACGGCCGCTCTTACCGCCCCCTATTGGCTCGGAGGGCAATTGCAGAGAGGTGCGCTCGACTTGAGCTCTTGGAAGTTTTATTTCTGTAAAGACTTGTCTGGCAGCTGTAATGTGGCTTTTGCTGGGATTGTGCTTTTTAAAAAGACTTTTCATCATCGCACGGTACCGTTATGCTCTTTTTACATTAGTTTATTTTTCGGAGTTCCTCGGCCTTCTCCTCTTTGTCTGCATTGTGGACACTTGAAAGTGTTGCGACGGGAGCCAGTGCTCAGAGGAAGGTGAATCGGGCCACGAGGAGGAGGAGGATTCCTGCTGAACAGGACCGACAGTCCCGGTGACATAGCTCGGGGTGCAGCACCTTTACCCGCACAACACCGGCGGCACGATGAGCCGGGGCCCAGCCACAGGAGAAGAAGGAGCGGATGGGGGGACGGGACGGGACGGGACGGGACAGGACATGGAGCCGAGGGTGATGCCAAACGGGTGGTCCCGTTTCTTGCTGCTACAGGTTCTCTGCTCCGCGTCACATGCGACTCCAGCGACCGGTGAGCCGCAGCTCGTCTTACTCGCGCGCCATCGGCAGCGTAGCTCCACCGAGAGTGGTGCAGTTTTGTGAAAACGTACGTGTGGTTCCGCTGCTCTCACACTCGCTCCTTGTGCAGCCCAGCAGCCTTTGTTTAAAAAGGACCCAGTTTGCCACGTAATTATCTTACCGACAGGCTGCTCGGAACTCGATTTGTTCGTCATCGCTACGGCCGGTAAAAGGCTCTCAGGGCTGACATCCCTGCGCTCACGCAGACGTTACGCTCCGATACAGCTATGATCAAGAAAAGGTTTGTGGTTAAAAGGCCATCCTACGCAGGGTCACTGTGCTGCAGAGCCTATCCTGCAAACACAGGGCAAGAGGCAGGAAACGCTGTGCACGGGACTTCTTTTAGTTTCCTATGAGCACGAAGAGTACTTGACAGCCGAAGTCGAGTGGATGCGGTTCCCCCCTACGTGAGCCACGGACGCTGCTGCTCTGATGCTCTCCTGTCCATCACAGGTGCTGGGCTCCTGCACCCCCCATCGGACGTCTCTGTCGACTCAGTGAACATGAAGCACCGCCTCACGTGGCGCCCCCCAGAGGTCTCCTGTGCTACTGTGAGCTACTCGGTACAGTTCCAAGGGTGAGTTCAAGGGGCGCCGAGTGCTTTGCACGGTGAGTGCTGGGTACTGCGTGAAGAGGGAAGTGTGAAAGGCCGTTGTGCGGCAGGGAGTTCGAGCTGCGAATCCTCAACGGGAGCTGGGAGGAGGTGCAGGCATGTCAGCGCATCGGCGCATGCGTGTGCGACCTGAGCGACCACCTCGCCTCGGACTCCGACTACGAGCTGCGCGTGCGAGCTGAGTGCGGCGGCGCTGTGTCCCGGTGGGCACGTCCCGCCATGCCTTTCAACAGGAAGCAGAGTGAGATGCTCGCACGCACACACGCATACTTGCTGCCCAGTATGTCACTGCTCAGAGCTGCACAGGTTAAGTGTGTCCCACTTGTCCCTGACAGCGAGACTGGCCCCCCCAGCACTCAGCATCCACACGACGGGCTCCTCTGCTCAGGTTCACTTCCCTGACCTGCCGCCAGCGCTCCACCTGTTCCTCACACACTGGCAGAGAGGTGACGAGCTGCGGGTAAGTGCCCCCGCCCCCCGAAGATATATGCCAGGGAGCCCACAGGTGACAGGTGAGCCCTCCATGTTCCTGCTCTGCAGGCCTCCACAGTGTGGGTCTCGGTGGAAGAGCGGCCGTTCCTCCTGTCCCAGCTGCAGGAGGGCGCTACCTACTGTCTGCGTGCCCAAATACAGCTGCCTGGCAGCAACAGGAGCGCCTCCTCAGACACACACTGCTTTTCCATTGCCGGTGCGTGCCGCTGTGCCTCGCCGTGGTTTACCGCGCATTACTGTGTGTTCTGACACTGTGCCTCATGTGCAATATTTACCGTGTTATACTGTCGGTGTCACCATTGCTGTGTGTTCCCAGACTCTCAGTTCCCCGGGCTGGAAGCCTCTATAGTGTGTGTGGCCACCTTGGTGACCATGGCCCTCCTCGGAGGACTGCTGTGGTGTGTGAGCCGAGTTGGTCGCTCTCTGGTTCACAGCTGCTACCCACAGGAGCCCCTCCCTGCTGCCCTGGTCAGTGGAGGCGCAAGCGTGCACACACACGCGCATGCACGTACGCGCACACACATTTGCAGGCATGCATAAGAAACCCGTTCTGCTCTCTGCCTCTACAGGATTGTATCCAGCACCATGTGGTCCTCCGCCTCGTGGTCCACCCACAGCAGTGCGAAACGCACAATGCCGTCCTCCTGCTATGGCCCGCCCAGCTGCACACACACAGCTCACCTGGCAAAACAGGTACAGAGTGCTGCCGGTGTTCAGCTGAATGCTGCGCACCTCTGCTGAGTGGTGGAGGAGGAGCTATTCTCACTGAAGGATGATGGGTCAGTGGAGTACTGGAGCCTGAGCCCCCTCCTGACTGCTCATCGTCAGAGTCCTGCTGGAGGAGAGCAGAGAGTTGTGCTGCCGGGGCCCACAGTGGTGCCATGCAGTGAGCCATCGTCATGCCCCCTAGTGGACATAGTGCAAGGTGCTACGCTGACATGCGCACACACACACGCACATACAAAGGGTACATGTGCAGTGTCGCAGTAGATTTTGGATGTGCCTTTACTACTCTTGATGTTATTGTGTGTGCATGTTATCAGACCCCTGCCTGTTAGCATCACACACACACCTCTAGAAGTTGCTGCCCCTGTAATGTTGGCATGTTTAAACTGTGACATCACACACAGTCTGTACCTATATGTCTGTCCATCGGTGAAATGCACTTTTATTTACTGCGTTGTACGTCACTCTAGATTGAAGTGTCCGCTACATTAATAAATGTAGATGTTACTTTGTGTGTGGGGTTTGTAAAAAAAACACACACACACACACACACACACACACACACCAACAACAACAAAAAGGCACTGCTACAGCCTCAGTGAAGGTATCTTTATTGCAGTGCTGTGTGTGGAGTTGCTGTGTCACTGCATCTGTGCCGGAGCTGTACAACCTTTGCACTGTCCATTTATACCACACACACACACACACACACACACACACACACACACACACACACAAAGCAACACACACAAGCACACCCTCCTTGCACCAGGCTTACACACACAGTACTCGGCCCTGTTACAGCACTAGGGGCTCCGGTGAGGAGCACGCCACTCTGGTCAAGACCACTGTGCTCGAGTTCAGCACTGACGCTCCTGCAGTCAAGTCCATAAGCCCAGCCCTAGAGATGGAGTCTGAGCTCATCCATTGGAGAGACCGTACACACATACACACACACCCTTGCCACGTCCTCTAGAGCGAGCCATCGCCCCCTCCGGGACCCTTTGTGCGCATGTTGTGCCAGATCTTGACCAGTGGCTCCCGGTTCTTCCAGATGAGTTCATGGCCATACAGGATGTACCAGCTGAAAGGAAAACAGGAAGTGAGGCACGGAGTGCAGCAGCATGCGCACACACCCACCCACACACCCGGACTTTCAGTAGCAGACACTCACATTCCAAACAGAGCTCCTCCGAGGTGAGCGGCATGGTCAAAGAACCTCCACCCCAATACGAGGCCAGCGGTATCCATGGCAACAATGGCTTTCAGTGCCTGGAGGGAGGAGCATGATCATAATACAGAAGGTCATCTGTCTTTCTCACTCACACACAAACACACACATGGGTAAAAGCTCTTCCACTCACGCTGCCCGCGGTGAAGGTGAACATTGGTAGCAAGATAATGGCGAGCTTTGCTTCAGGCATTTTGGTGCATACGGCCGCCAGTACAGCCATGATGGCCCCGGACTGTGGATGACAGGAAGTGACATCAGCAGACATGTGAACTCAAGCACATATTTACTCCTCCCTGATGAAAATGACATACGGTTAAGGAGCCTATCAGCTTGCGAGTATGAGAGGAGCACCACAAAGTTCCTCCTCCTCCTGTGAGTGCTGCTGTATTTCATCATGTTGGTTCAGTTTGAGCGTTGAGTGTGTGCATGTGTAAGCAAACTCACAGCTCCAAGAGACGGGCCGAGGCGCCCCGTAGCAGTCTTGCAGACGTAGCTGACAAATGTGGAGATCACGCCTAGCAGGCAACACATGTAGGAGAACAGTTACACACACCGCACGTTCCCCGTGCACACGCACAGACACACATCGAGACAGACAGTAACCGAGTTGGGCTTGCGGTGACCTGAATGCACAGCAGCTGGTTACCTGCTGACAGGTACATGGCCACAAACTGCTCGCGCCCAAGGAGGGACACGATGCTGGAGGAGAAGCTCCACAACACGTACATGTTGGCTGCCATGTGCAGAAGCGAGAAGTGGCTGAAGGTGGAGAGCAGCATGGGGGAGCAGAGTGCCTCTGGGGGACAAGAAGCAGCGGTCAGCAGGAGACGCCACCAACCACCCTGGGGGAGTACGGGCGGAAGCCTGAAGGCACTCACTTGAGGCTGGGTTCGAGGTAAAGTATTTCACCATGGAGCGCTGGAGCGAAGGAAGCCGCCAGCAGCAGAACACGAGCGCATTTGCGGCGATGATCCCTGAAAGAAAGCAATGTGTCAGCGACCGGCCTTGGGGCGCTACGTCCCCGGACTGTCGAGTCGACCACTCACCTGTGACCGTGCGCTGGCCCTCGCTCAGGCCATTCCACCACTGGTTGACCTGAAACAGAGCAACAAGCACCCATGGTTGGAGGCAAGTCCTCAGCCTGTGAAAGCAGGACCTTTGACCTCCTGCACCAAACAACACGCTTTACACCTTTTTGCCTCAGTTTTCCGCCTCGGGGCCCACATGACAGCAGTGTGTGTGTGCGCGTTCCTACTTTTGATAATAAGCAGTTGCCCTTTCACTTGTGAATAAAGCAGGAAGCACAGCGATCAGAGCTGTTGCCGCACAGTCTTAGTTCCTGGGTTCGAATCTCACCTCCGCAGTACCCTTGATCAAGATACTTAGCCTGAACTGATAAATCTGCTGTATTAAAGGGTAAATTGGTGTAAGCGGCTTAACGCTTACATTGCCCTGTAGACAAGTGTCGCGCAAGTTAACAGATGTACGGAAACGTAAACAAACAGCTTCCCGGCTACAATGAGATAACACACAAGACATGCCACCTGCTTCCGCACATCCCCCTGCTTCTGCGGGCGGAGCTTCTCCAGCCAATCGGCTCGCAGCTCGTCGAAGTAGGTCTGGACGCGCGCCTTCAGGGACTCATACTGCCAGATGGCGGCCGCGCCGAAGGAGCCGCCTGTAAACTGACATGGAGTCAGTGTCTCTGCTGCCCGCCGCTCTTGCACCCGCGCCCGCCTCCCGCTCCGGAGCACTTACCCCCACGGTGAAGACGAGGGGCCTGAGCAGCCGGCCGAAGGAGGCGGGGTTTGCCTCGTGGGTGACGGCCTCCAGCTGGGGTCCAGCGAGGTCCCCCTCGGCCCCATCTCCCTTGCGGAGTTCCGCCTTCTTGGGCGCCTTGCGGAAAGTGCACCTGGGCTGGGAGAACAGCGTCCACCTGCGGGAGCCCAACACGTGCTCAAAGAAGCGTGGTACGACGACGTGCTACAACAGGGTACAACCGCCTCCATGGCACAGCCTGGTTGAAACCCAGATTCCGACCCCCAGCCCACGTGACCCTGACGTACGGGGTGTGCGGAGCACCTCCCTCGCTCGCGGCTCTGTCAACCTGCCGCGTGGTGGCGCTCCGTGCAGGTCAAATTCCTCCTCTTCACCGTTAGACGCTGAAACCAGCGGTCACTCAACAAGCCGCAGTGTGTGTGAGCCTGAGCGTCCCACTCCGGTCCCCCGTTTTCACTCGCTCACGCGGCTCACTCACTCTCTCTGACCCACTCACTGACTGACACTACTAGTCTAGTCACCCCGGCAATGATGACGGCGCCATGATTCCTCACCCGTTTCTCGTGACGGAACAAAACACCGCCCCTCCTCTGCTCCGGCCCAGAAAACAGCCTCTCCACGCCATTTTCTGTGAGCCAAGTGTCCACACCTGGCGCTCCCTTTCGGATTCCGCAGCGCTCCTCTCCGAGTTTTACTTCCGGGTTCCACAGCGCTTCTCTCCGAGTTTTACTTCCGGGTTACGCAGCACTCCCTTGGCGTTCGCGTTAGTCTTTTATTACTACTGTACGTATTAGAAAAACTTTGTCAGCAGCGTTCATGAGATAAAGTTTGGCTGCTGTTCACAAATACTTTATTACAAATAAAGTTAAATAAATCTCCTTCAAGATACAACATACACAACCTTTTGGAGTGGCTTGTTGTAGTTTGTCCTGTTTTTATTTATTTAATTAGTTGTGTGCTCCCTTCTAGTTACATTCACATTTATACATTTAGCAGACGCTTTTGTTCAAAGCGACGAACATTACTTCTGTGTTAACGTTCTTGTACTGTGTGCTCCAATTATCCGTTTAATCAAGATAAGAAACATTCCTCTGTATTTTGCTTCCAAGTCACAAACCGTCAGCTGTGTGCGGTTGCCTGTGTGTATGTGGAGCCCTCTAGCGGCGGAGGAGTGCAGTAGCACAATGTATACATCGCACTGTACACGTCACAGTGCACACAGCTCACATCCCACATCAGACTGTACACATCGCACTCATTAGTGTGTGTGTGTGTGTGTGTGTGTGTGTGTGTGTGTGTGTGTGTGTGTGTGTGTGTGTGTGTGTGTTAGACCGGGTCCTCCTCTCTGCTGGGTCTGGGGTTCGAGTCCCGCTTGGGGTGCCTTGCGGCAGACTGGCATCCCGTCCTGGGTGCGTCCCCTCCCCCTCCGGCCTTACGCACTGTGTTGCCGGATAGGCTCCGGTTCCCCGCGACCTCGTATGGGACAAGCGGTTCAAAAAGTGTGTGTGTGTGTGTATTATTATATACAGCATTACTATCACATGGCAGAGACTTTGGTCATCATCACAATCATCATTTACCCTATAGTCCCACATTGTCCACTACTGTGTGCTGCTGGTGGCCACTGTCACCAGAAGCTGCTGGACCTTTGGAGAGGGTCGTGTTGGACACGTCAAGGGGGACAGACGGGCCAGTTTCAGCTGCAGCAGAACTGCATGCTGGGAAGAACGTCATCTGTGAGCTGGAGCACAGGCCTGTGAAGGGCGGTGGTGAAAGGAGTGCTGTGGCTATGGACAGGCTGGGGGACATGCTGTTGGACTCTAAACGCTCTCTGCCAGTCTCTGCGTGAGACTGAGCACTGTGACCTTGAGCTCAGCACTGATCGCTCCCATCATGCCCTGCGGCGGTGTCTACTTTCAGGCTCCCTCATTGATCTGCTGGAAATAGTTGAGACCTCTGCAGAAGGACACCCTCCATAGGTGCAAGAGCCCTGCAATTGGTGGAAGGACGAAGCGAGGCAGCAGTCGGAGCATGTGGGAACTTGGGGGTCCTGCTCTAATTATTGCACATGTGCGGTTGTAAAAGGCCAAAGTAAATGCTGAGGTTCTACTGATGGAAGACTTCTGATGGAAGTCTGCACGGCCCCTGTTGAAGACTGACACCATGAGGCTGCAGCAGATAAACGGTGGTTGGTACCTGTCATGGTATGAGATCAAGAAGCCATTGGTGGGCACCTATAGTTAAAAAGCTGTCAAGTTAACAAAGATGGCATGCTGGGAATGATTGGCTGCAATTAGGATTGCAACTTCTTAACTGTATTTCCTTCTAGACTCTTTGGAGGAGTTGCTACTGAGGACGATTCAGAGTTGCAATAGCAGAAGCAGAAGTCCATATGTTGGAGAAGTTTGGAGAGACTGTGGGAAGAAATTTCTGGATGTTCTTTAAGAGATTCTGGGAGAGGTAGCTGGAGGGCGAAGCCTAATGCCTCTAAAGCTGTTCTCACCTCAACTGTGGCCTTCACTGGGAGGTGGAGGGAGCACACTGAGGAGTTCTTGAAACCGATAGGTAGTGCCACAGAATTGTGAACGATCGGGCTTCACTTCTCGGGCTAAATTAATGTGGCTGTCAGATAACTTCTCATGGTCTGATTGCTGGGGTAGCTGAGATTTGCCCAGAAATACTGAATTACTGGACATTTTTGGACTGTCTTGGCTAGGAATTCTATACCAGGATCCTGGAGACGAAGCTACCCATGATTGTCGATCCTCAGGTTTGGGAGAAACAATGTGCCTTTCGTTCTGGCTGTGCAACAGTGACCAACTCTTCACTCTTCCAAGGATACCGGGCAGATGATGGGACATCTGCCAAGGCACGTTACGTGGGTCTGGCTGTCCTGGATAAGACTTGCAGGGTGTGGTCTGTCCTGTGTCGGTCTGTTGCCACCATAGTCCTCTTCAGGACCTCCAAGTTTGAGAATGAATGGACGGACGGACGGAGGGATTCTACGGGTCCAGTGTTACTGGATGCATCATACATGGCACAGCTGTAATGCACAGTGTGTGGAAGAGGACAGTTACCCAGATTACACTCATTTTCAGCCAGATATAACTGATATGTCACACTGGAAATTAACATGCACTCAGGTGGTGTGAAGGTGACATGGAGAGTCGTTGCACTGGACTCGTGTCTAGATGTCACAGAAGTTTTGTCATGCCACAAAATCATGGGAGACATCCTATTCCTCCTCCCTCGTGCCTCTCACTGTTAAGAGGAAATTAAAATGTTCTGCTTGATCTCGACAATTAAATATTGTTCCGGACTTCATGCCCTGGTGCTCTGGTTGTGTTTGTTCACAGCGAGGCCCTCTTTCCAACCTTCCTTTGCGTGTGTATGCGCTGCTGTGGACGAGGAGTAGCCAGCTGCCTCTTTTCCTTGTCTTTATTGCTGACTTGCTGCATATTGTTACTCTCATATTACACAATGTCAGCAGCATTGAGTAACACATTGATTTGTGTTTTATTCCTGGCTACGCTAAACAAACCGCCTTCTCTCCAGCGTCCCTCACTTTGTCCCGTTGCGCCGAGGTCAAAATATCTTCCGTAGTTTGACTTTTCCTCCCGAATCCCGAAAGGGTTTCTGTGTTCCTGTGCTCCCGCAGAGCAGGTGTCTGGTATCAAACCCACACAGCTCGAACATACAGACCCCACAGAGTGACAGACTGAGCTGAGTTCCAACCCACAGCCTATGTGCTGTGAGCTACCAGCAGTGCCTGCAGCTCTGCGCAGTGGCCCCTGTGTATGCCATACTGAGGTTTTCCCTCCGGTATGTTTACTATGGTCACACTGAACACGCCGGCAGTGCTCGCCCACCCTCAGATATGAGTTCAGTGTGACGTGAGATCGGCACGGCAGCCAGATCGTTCCTGGCACCCTCACTGCACCATCACTGCACCATCTCTGTCCTCAGTGTGCCCCCACTGCACCACCACTGTGTCCTCATTGCGCCATCACTGCACCACCAGTGTCCTCACTGCACCATCACTGTGCCCTCATTGTGCCATCGCTGTGTCCCTACTGCACTACCACTGTGTCCACACTGCACCTCACTGTGCCCTCATTGCACCATCACTATGTCCTCAGTGTGCCCTCATTGCGCCATCACTGTGTCCCCACTGCACCACCACTGCACCCTCATTGCGCCATCGCTGTGTCTCCACTGCACTGCCACTGTGTCCTAACTGCACCTCACTGCACCATCACTGTGCCCTCATTGCGCCATCACTACGTCCTCAGTGTGCCCTCATTGCGCCATCACTGTGTCCCCACTGCACCATCACTGCACCATCACTGTGCCCTCATTGCGCCATCACTATGTCCTCAGTGTCCCCTCATTGCACCACCACTGCACCCTCATTGCGCCATCCCTATGTCCCCACTGCACCTCACTGCACCTCACTGCACCTCACTGCACCATCACTATATCCTCAGTGTGCCCTCATTGTGCCATCACTGTGTCCTCAGTGCACCATCACTGCACCTCACTGCACCTCACTGCACCATCACTATATCCTCAGTGTGCCCTCATTGTGCCATCACTGTGTCCTCAGTGCACCTCATTGCACCAACACTGCACAATCAGTGCACAATCACTGCACCCTAACTGGACGAGGCCCACCACTCAGAACTTCTGAATTATTGTGTTCTCATTTCCGAAGACATTATGTGAAGCGATGGCAGAAAGTGCTGCTCAGGGTACATCAAAGTATGAAAGGATGGTCTCATTGTTCTCTCTTCTGAGTCCAGCAGTGTGTGCAGTGACACAGCACATTTCTCATCTATCATGCTTTTGTAGTTTCTGTGTAGGTGCGGAATGAACTGGCGCTGTGCGGGGAGCGCGGTGGACTCAGAAGTGGAGGACGAGCCACGTGGACGCCGCTCCTGCTGTGGCACTGTAAGCGCGCCGAGCAGCAGCTTGTTTCACTGCAGCCAGCAGTTCTGTTTTTAGCGCCGAGGAAACATGAGCACTGCCCTCCTGTGCTGACAAAGGGATTCTTTGCAGCCTGATCAATAGGTGACCAAGATAGGACCCCTATTATCTATCTATCTATCTATCTATCTCTCTATGGACAGTATGTATGTATGTATTTATTTATTTATTTATTAACAGTGAGGACTGCAAGCCCTGTGTGAAAAGACACTGTTGAGGTGATCACTGTTCCATCACAGGCCAGTCGGTAATCCACTGCCTTTACTGCGTTTACCACAACAGTTTGGGGTGAACTGGTCTCACTGCATGACGCACACAGCAAGACCAGGGAGACACTCTGCAGAACTGAGTCGTATCCTAGGCTGTGGGCTTGAATCCCATTCAGTGTTTATGGAGTTTGCATGTCCTCCCCGTGTCTGTAGGGGTTTCCTCCCGCAATCCAAAGACAAGGTCTTTTAGATGTACTGATATATGTGTGTGTGTGTGTATACAGTTGCTCTGTGATGGACTGGTGTCCTGTCCAGGTTGTACTCTGCCTCACACCGTATGTTTCCAGGATAGGCTCTGCACCACTGTGACCCTGCAGTGGACAAGAGTTGCTGCTGATGGACGGCTGGGATGTGTGTATGGAGTGCTTTATGCCGGTCTTGTTGCCTGGGTACCACTGAACGCCCCCCACCCCATCACACACACACACACACACACACACACACACACACTCCTGTTTCTATTTATTTCCCATCAGTCCCTCCTGCCCCTTTCACACAACTCTGTGCAAAACTACCTCTCTCTCTCTCTCTCTTTCTGTCAAACACGCGCGCGCGCTCCCGTCCCGCCGCTCCAGCGCAGTTCGTCTCTCTCTCTCTCTCTCTCTCTCTCTTTTTCTCTTCTCTCTCTCTCTCTCTCTCTCTCTCTCTCTCTCTCTCTCTCTCTCTCTCTCTTTCTTTTCTCTCTCAATCTCCCTCTCTCTCGGCCGATTTTGATCCGTTTCCTCGCTTTCCGATTCCCGACAGTCGGACTTTCTCGTTCTCCGCTCCGCAGCGCTGCACCGGGCAGATGGAGGGCAAAGGCGGCGGTAAGGAGCTCCTCTCCGGGGCACCTGGGCTGGGGATACCGGGGGGTACCGGGGGGTACCGGGGGGGCGGGGGAGCAGCGGTCGCGCACCGGCGGAGGAGCGCTGGGAGTCCAGCGATGCGGACCGACTGCGGTACTCGATCGGGTCCTCAGGTCCTCGGATCCTTCACAGCGCAGGTCCAGCACTGCACCAAAGGGTCCTGAAGTGGAGCTCTAGTGCTTCACTTGGAGAGCAGTTTCAGCGGACTGCATGATACAGCAGCGCGCCCACCTCACCTCCACACCGCACCTTCACACTCCGCACTCCAACTTCGCGCTGCACCTTCACACTCCAACTTCACACTCCACTTTCACACCGCACCTTCACACTACGCCTTCACACCGCACCTGTGCCCTACCTGTCCGCCGGAGCTCCGCACTACACCTGTACACCGTATACACTGAATCGGTGTACTAATGTGTACCGGTGTGCTGTGCCTGCACACTACAACCGTACGCTGTTGCCATACATTGCACCTGTACGACACACCTGAAGAGCACCTGTACAGTGCACCTCGACGTGGTACCTGCTCTCTGGCTTCTCCTCAGTGTGCTTCAGCTCACAGTGCTCATCATCTCCACAAGCATCATGCTGTCACTAATTAATCAGTGTTGAGGTGGCAACCATGTACTGTACGGGGTTTGCTCTTCCTTTGGTTACTGAGAGTTAATGAGAGTTATGGTTTGTGAGTAAAATACAGTGTAAACACTGTAACAGACTGTAAAACACAGTAAGACTTGGTAAGTTAAACAGGTGAGTGTGCTGTAGAGCCACGTGCCATGCTTTTCCTGCTTTGCGGCTCAACGTGATGCTGTGGCTCAGCAAACATATATCGTTCTGTTTTAATATTATTAACTTTGAGCTTTATTGAAATTAAAATTAAATAAATTCCTGCTTAATCCCAACGCTCCTCATGTGGTTCGTGATGAGCAGCGCTCAGGAACAGCAGACAGGAGCTGTGAACACTGTGACAGTGAGTTGGATCGATGCGGACTCACGCTTCTATTGCGTTTGTGCGCTCTTTACTGCCACCTATTGGGAAGAGGCAGTGTACACGTGCTCACGGCTCCCTTCCATATTCGTACAAAGAGCAGCCGTGGAGAGAAGGTGGATGGTTTTTTCCCTTGTAATAATCACCGATACATTTACACCAAGCATTATTAACAAACAGCAGCCTTTCAGTGTGTGTCGTTAGCAGTCGTGTGTGAGCTGAGGTGACATGACGTGAGGAGAGATGAACATTTCGCGAATATATGTCACATTATTTTTCTGCAGATGCAGCGCTGCCTGCATGGTCCTGCTCGTCCTGCTGGTCTGTGTCTTCTCTGGGTTCTGACTGTGGGCCTTCTCTGTGGCTTCTGGTTGGCAGGTGGTCGCTGGAGCGCAGGACTAGTTCGTGTCGGCGCACTGGTTTGGAGCACAGCGTACCGCTGCCCGTGTCCGGCTCAAGGCCTGAGACTCCCTCCTCACAGCCGCCCTTGAATTATTCATTATGCTGCTAATGGCAGAATGTGGACACGGGGGGTGGGGGGGGCGTTCTGCGCACTGATGTCACGCCCAGTCACTGTGCACAGGAAGTGAGGTCACTGGGCGGTGCTCCAGCCCCTTTTCTCCTCCGAGAGGTGTTGTACTCACCTGGTCTCACCTGTGTCCTTCAGTGCCACAGCGACCGGCATCTTCTTCCTCTTATTACACCTGTGTAAAATTAGTTGCCAGGTTCCTGTTGGCAGGGTACAATCAAGGTGAAAAGTGTGATTCAGGTGTGACTGGCACGCTTCTCTTCCGATCCCCAGCGGCCGTGTCGCCTCACGCTGCTCCTTCTGCTCTCTTAGATGCTTTGTGCTGGTCGGAGGCAGCTGCTTGTCTACAGGTGGGAGCTGCTGCCTTTGGGCCTAAAGACCACAGGTTCAAATGCCACCATTTAGCTGACACTTTGTACGAAGTGATGTACAGTGTTGAGGTACTTACACTTATTTACCTGCTCTAACAGCTGGGTACTTTTATTGGAGCACTTTAGGGTAAGTTTCTTGCTCAAGGCTACTACCGCTGGAGGTGAAGCTTGAACCTGCGATCTTTGGGACCAAGGGCAGTGGCAGCAGCAGTAGCCCCGACATGATGCTACCAGCTCCCCCCACAGCCCCTGCCCATACTTACCCTAAATTGCTCCAGTAAAGTTGCCCAGCTGTATCACTGGGGAAAGAGCTGGAAGTAGATTGACCGTGGAAGTTGCTTTGGAGAGACGTGTGAGACAGGGGCGATTCCAGGATTTTTTAAATGAGCCGGCGTGAGGGGGGGCACATTTCACACAACCCCACATTTCAGTGTTTACCACTTTACTGTAGCCTATTTGGGAAAAGTGATTGTGCCTTTAATCTTTAAAACAACGCAAAGAACCGATAAAGTAATATTTATTATTATTCATTTTTCTTTCTCTGTAATATCTGTTTTCTATGTATGTGGTGGTGCACCGCTGCCGAGTAACACGGGAAAGTCATAGCTAGTCACCAGTCTGCCAAAGTCACGTTACCTAAACTAACTAACTAGCTATGGAATATTGTAATGGGACTCTTGGGAACTTTTCAAGCTGTTTTACCCGCCAGGATCGTCTTTACGGGAGCAACGGAGGCGTGTCCCGGTGTGAGATACGTTCAGACATGTATTCATTAATAGATGTAAAGAAATGCACCAGCAGCAGAGTGAGAGGAAGTAGAATTTCCAATAGAAGGACGCTAGGTGGCGATACATATCCCAAAATACAGTAAGAAGAACCAATAAGGTCGTGGGCTCGTTTCTGCAAATAGCGGAATAAAGTTGGACACAAGAGAATACAATATTAGTGACGCTCTTACTCGCGCTTAACTGAGCGACGCAGTGTCACGTTCAGCGTTACAGTATCGCGCACATCAAATGAGATTTGTTTCTGTTTTTTTCCTATTTGTCACCGATGTTTTCTAACACTCACGAAGAGTGAAGCCATGGTGGGATGAAGCGATCGTGAAAACAGCAGCACACCTTGTGAATGTGGCGCAGAAATTCTGGTTCCGCTCTAAAAATGTGATCCCGTTTCTTTCCCGGGCTGTTTCTCTGATTCTAAGAAGACAGAACTGACGCGTTTCACATCATGAACAGACAGGTGTCACCAGCCAAAGAACTCGTACCACGGAGGACAGACAGTCTTGGACTAACAGACGGAGAAGAAGCCTGATCTGAAAGTCAGATGAAAAGTGAAAGTCATGTCTCACGACCAAACGAGTTGTCCAGAAGCCCAGGTCACAAAGCTGGATGCTGCCAGGGCCACATGAAAGAAGCGTTTGTCTTCCTTTGCGGCTACAGAAACAGATGCCAAGCTGAATCCGAAGCCAAACCTGAGCTGGAAACGACTGAAAAGCGGCGCAACGGGGCTGAGCGCGGGATTTCTGCTGCCGAGGACTCGGACGAACCTCCCGCCGGATCGGCCGCTGCCCTGGAGCGGAAAGATGAGCTCTGCTCGGGTAAAGTGGACGAGCCGGAAAACAAGACGACGATCAAGAAGATGTGGCCTTACGTGAGCATGGCGACGGGAATAAGCCACACGGACCGTTTCTGTAAAATCAGATGCCATCCTGGGTGCGTCTGCTTGCTCATTTTCCTCCGGCTGAGACAGAATTCGCCTGCGCATGGCCTGGCTGTCCAGCGGAGCCAAACGCCCCATCGGATTCCATTCTGGAAATGACCAGAAAAACCGAAGAAGATGAAGAAACACAGAATCTCCTGCCAGAGATTCTACCACGATTTGTCTGGTGATGTGCTATGGAGACGACGTGAATTCAGGGCAGGTTGTCCGAGGTTCCAGCAGCGGGTAACATGTGTTGCGCTTCTGCTTTTCCAGCCTGGCGAACATGTTTACATTTGGGCAAGATCTTCCGCTCCGGCCACCCACACTCCGCAAGTTCTTTTTTGGCAACTTTTGAACTGTGAACGTAAGTGTTCTCTCCAGTGTTTTTACTGGAATTGCTCTGCTTTCTAACTTACTGGGGCATTCTATGTTCACTCTTTTATTTTATTTTATTTTATTTTATTTTGTTTTCTTTTATTTTATTTACGGTGCCCTGTGGGTCAGCAATGCAGCTGGAGATGACAGGAATTAGCGGTGGGTGTGATGCCCCCGTCTGCGTGCCCAACAATCGCACCTGCGGGAGATTCAGGAGGACGGGTATAAAAGCAGCAACCTGGAGACACCTGATTGTGGAACCGCACCGTTAGGAAGACGCAACTTGCTCCACGACCTGCCTCCCTTGGTTGCTCTTCGTTCTCTCCTCCCCGTTCCTCTCCTCTCCTCTCCTCTCCTCTCCTCTCCGCTCCTGTCTCCTTCTTGCCTCTTCCCTCCGTGTCCCTGTTCCTTGTCTCGGATGATCCCCGGCTCTTCGACCTGCGACGTTGCTCAGCCGACCACAGCTTTGTGTTACTCTCCGAACAACGTTTGCAGATTGCCTGACCCTCGCTCGGCCCCGACCACACCTTCGTCTTTCCCTGACTGGACACAGCACTTGCGATTGAGTCTGTCAAACCGGTCTCCCAGCATGAGAGTGGGTTGGATGAGTCTCCGCATGGACCCATAAATCATGTGGCTCCTGACAGCATTGCTGGGGGTCGCGGTGTCCTTGCTTGGCTTTCTCTCCTTCTTTCTCTTCCGCTTTCTCTCTCTCTGGGTCACTTATTTCTGTTCAGGTCATTTTTGTTAACATGACCGACCGTTACTAGGGTTACTATTATTCTGCAGCAAAATTGTATGAGTTTTCCATAAACTTGCCATGTGTGCTCAACGGAGCTTTTGAAACCGAAATGGGACTCGGCTGAACAGTTTTCTCTTCTCCTTCTAGCTTTAACATGAGAGCTGCTGCTTTATTCAGTAGGAATATGCTTTTGGCTCAACAAACTCCGAAGGTAAAGGTTTTTCCTCGACAGGACATACGCTCCTCCAGCACACGTTCCGGCACATCTCAGAGGACACCTCAGTGGTGTTTTACGCACAAGGCTGCTCCCAGCGCTTACACACATTTGTTCTAGCCATTTGATCTGGTACCGACTCGCAGGGATGGTGTTCCCTCACTGGCTGCTCTCCTTCAGGTGTTTCACTGAGAGAAGTTAATGGTCTACGCGAGAAGAGTTAATGCTCGACCTGTAGGGTGACCCGAGTGAACCCTGGAAGATAAGGTCACCTTTCAGAATCTCCCTAGACTGTGCTGCACAGGCAGCCCTGGTAGACTGTGTAACCCTTTGCCTCTGGCTGGATTTTTGTACGTGTGTATTGCTCTTTTCTCGTTCTGCTGATTCTGTCTCCGTTTTGCTGTGATCCACTTCTGTTATATTGTAAAGCAAATAAACAATGGAATCAAAAAAGCACCTCAGGCCTCTTCCTGTTACTTGTGAAGCCTTTGTGTCCAGTTTCTGACATCTCGTACAGTTGTCCTGCCAGAGACACCAAATAATCCCATTATCTTCTCGTGTGGACATGTAATATTTGCTTAGCATAATAATTACCTCGGAAAAGGCTACCACGGTCAATGGCTACACTGCTAAAGGCGCATACTGCCGTACATAGCTTTCCCTGTTCAGCTTGACGTAGTTCGTAGATCCTGGGGGCCATGTGACCTGCAGCGATGTGCTCCTGCTCTCGCCACCCTTGGGAAACTAGTTACACAGAATAATGGCCCAAATCACGTGCTCCCATAGAAACTAAAATTAAAATAATGATAAGAGTACCTTACCTACGCTGGGGTGACCGGGGCTGAACCAATGGAGCCAGGCTGGGTCACTGGAGGACTTGCCACAGCACAAAAAGACCACATGGTGCTGTCTTGTGGCCAAGTGTGGGGGTCTGGTGCAATGCCTGATGGGTAAGAGACACGGACCAATGCAGTTTAGAGCTCAGCACTTATAGGAAAGGAGCTGAAGCTCATGCAGAAGGTCACATGTACAGACTTCTTGGTCTGTGTGAGAGGCCTCAGGTGAGGGGGCAGGGACACTCACTGGTGTACAGCTGGTGCTGCACCGTGCTGCGCTGTTGGAGTTTGTCCCGGTGGATGAGACAATGACACTGATGTGAGTGTGGCTGTGACTGCACATCACAGAGCTGCTGATACACACCAGCAGGAGAAGAAGCTGTCTGGTTCAGGAAGGAAGAAGGAGGCCTGTAGTGTGTGACGTGCGCTGAGGACTCCAGATTTGGCAGAATGACTCTGCCGGACTGAAAGTTCCACCGTGGCAGCAGCTGCAGAAGTACAGACCTTGAATGTGAGAAGTTTCAAGAGGTCAAGAAAAGTGACTTTGAGACTTTCTCGAAACGGCTCCGGCAAAAGCCCATAGAGACACTGGAGGGAAAGAAGAATGTTGACCAAGCTGTTCTTGCCATTGCCCTGAACTCAGCTGGGAACAGCGCTGCAAAGTGCAGGGAGCACTTTGAGGAACCCCTAGTAACCTCACTACTCTTCCAAGAGGCAGAGCCATGGGGTTCTGAAGGATCCTGAAGTTTAATCTCCTTGGTCAATTGAAACATCTCTACAGTTGCAAGGCTTGCAAGGGTCTATGATATTTGTCCAAAAATACTGAAAGAGCTGGATGTTTTGGGGTTTCTTTGGTAAAATGCCTCTTCATGGTTGCGTAGAGGATTGGAACAGGACCTCCGGGCTTGCAGACAGGGGTCGTAGGTCCTGTCTTTAAAAGATGGACCAGAGGATGAACTTTAACTGTTGAGGGATCGTGCTGTTCGGGGTCCATGGCAAGGTGCTGGAATGAAGCTTACAGCCGAGTGTCAAGCCTCAGGTTCGTCTTTTTCTGCACTAAGTCAAATTTGTTCGGCATAGGTATTGGACTCTAAGGGTGTGTCTCGTCTTATCCTCTGTTTGTGGTGTTCATGGAGAGTATATCAAGGTGCAGTCAGGATTTGGAAAGTATCCAGGTACGTGACACCATGGTCTCATTGCTGCTGTTTGGAGTTGATATGGTCCTGTTAGCCTCATCAGAATGTGATCTTCATCATGCACTCAAGTGGCCTACAGCCAAGTATAATGCAGTCCGGATGAAGGTCGACACCTCCAAATCTGAGGCCCCACGTACCAGACAGGTTCTTCTCTCAGACTGGGGGGTTAGCGCATCTGCCGCAGTTGGAAGAGTTTAACTTCTTCAGGGTCACGTTAATGACAGGAATTGGGAGGTTGACCAACAGCTCGGTGCAGCAGCTGCAGTAATGCAAAGGCTGATCGGATCCGTGGCAGCAGCCAGAAACTGACGCCTCGGAAAAAGGCTGGTAATTTAGAGCTCGGTCTACACCCCCATCCTGAACTTTGCTCGTGAGCTTTTGCTAAAGAGCGAAAGACATGATGTGGGTCCAGGATGGGACTTATGCTCGGTGACAAGGAGAGTGATCAGGAGGCCCTCGGAGACACTGCTCCTCCACACTGAGAGGAGTTAGTTAAGGTATTTCAGGCATCCAGTTAAAATGTCCCCTGAGAACCCCGTGCAGGGGGTCTACAGGCACATCCCACTGGGAGGACACCCCAGGGCAGACCCAGGACATGCTGGAGAGGTTGTATCTCCAGACAGTCGTGCAAATACTTGGGGTCCTTCAGGAAGAGTTGGACGCTGTTGCTGTAGATAACCAGGTTTGAGAATGGGTGGGAGAGATGGATGGACGGACGGATGGATGCTATCTAAAGGTAGTCTATTGACCAAGTGTGAGGTGTGTCTCACAAGGGCAGGAGATGTGTTCCTCAACCTTTACGAGATGAATAAAATGTTTGTAAATATACTCTGAATGGAGAAACAGTTTATTTTCTGTTCTGTGGGACAAACTGTGTTCAGTATAAGGTTCTGTAATGTGTATGTACTGATTATTATTCTTGTGTGCAACACAATAAATGTAATAGTGTGTGTGTGTGTGTGTGTGAGACAGATGAAGTCCCTCCACCCCCCATGGAGGCCCTGCGCTCCACTGTGTTCCCTGCTGTGTTTTCAGTGCCCCAGCAGTTGGCTCTGACTCGTTGCGCAGTTACTGAGGATGGAGCACTGGGCCATCGCACTGCTTTTGGATCACAGGCAACAAGTCATGTTCTGCGAAAACAAAGTGTGATTGGTAATGGGTAGTGCTGAACATCAGCGGGTCGCACACATTCGCAGACGTCACGGTGCTGTGGCCCTCCTCATGAAGTGGAGAGGCTGTTGGTGTTGACTCTTGCTGTGCAATGAAAATAAATGTATATGCAATATGTTCCAGTAAATCACCGGCTGTTTTGCTTATGTCATAATTATACAGTAAGTTATTACTGTGATTATGAAATTGTCCAAACACTCACTCCTTTTACAAGTTTAATGGTCAATATTTGTACAGCAGTGTTGCTGCATCGAGTGGTTTCAGCTGGTGGGGGTGAGGGACTCTGTGGGGCCTCCGTGGGGGGTGGAGGGACTTCATTTGTCTCACTGGAGCTGTTGGCGTCTCTGAGCTCGGACACCCTAACCCCCCCCAGCTCCTCTCTCTCTCTATCTCTCACCCTAACCCCCCAGCTGCTCTTCCTCTCTCTCTCTCTCTCTCTCTCTCTCTCTCTCTCTCTCTCTCGCCCTCCTCTCATCCAAACCTCAATCACGTCTGATTGCGTAGCGGGGAGGAAAGGAGCTGCGTTCACCGCGCGCCTCCGAGGGGATTCCGGCTCTTCCGCCTTTTCCATGTACAGTGATAAGTGCGGTAGTTAAGGTGCGCTGGTTAAAGTGGGTTGGTTAAGGTGCGGTAGTTAAGGTGAGTTGGTTAAGGTGCGGTTAGGGAGCTGCGCGGCGGCGCAGATGCCCGTTCCGTTCGCGGCGCGTCTCCCCGCAGACGGTCACCTGGAAGCGGAGCCGCGGCTCTCCACCGCTCCGTCTCGCGCCATGTGATTAGCAGCATCGCGTGACGATCACCATGAAGAGGAGGATGAAGACCATTCCCATTCTGACGCTGATCCGATCCGGATGAGGGGCTCCGGAGGTCCTGTCGCTCTCTCGGGACGCCGGCCGGAGCCCCCGGTGTCTGATCCGCCGTCCGGGGGGGCGTCGCTCCGCCGCAGGAAGGAGGACTTGCGCGTGGCTGCCCCTGGAAACCAGAAGGACCAGAAGGACGTGGGTTCGAGTCCTCGCGGAGAGGACGGAGGTGCGCTCATGCCTGCGCGGAAACGCGGCATCCTGCAGACGGGCTGCGCAGTCTGACTGCGGCTTGCGGACCACAGGTTGGACACACCTGGACCGCCGAAGACCCCCGACCCCCCCGCACCCCCCTCCACCGGGGACCCGTGGCGGAGCAGCGTGCTTGTGAATTACGAACTGTTGATGACTGGTGAGTGATGACCGATGACCGGTTCGCCGGACCGTCATCCGTCCGTGCCGCTCTCCGTCCAGGGCACCATGAGGGTCCGATAGGCGTCTCCCACGCCGCCACCCTGTTTTACCGTGTTTCTGTGGAGCTGCTGCGCGGACATGGCCGCGATCGCGAGCTCCCTCATCCGCCAGAAGCGTCAGGCGCGCGAGTCCAACAGCGACCGGGTGTCCACGTCCAAGCGGCGGCCGAGTCCGAGCAAAGACCCGCGTTCGCTGTGCGAGAGACACTTCCTGGGCGTCTTCGGCAAGGTGCGCTTCTGCAGCGGCAAGAAGAGGCCCGTGAGGCGGCGACCAGGTCAGTGCGGTCGGTTCGGTGTGCGGTGTGCGCCCCCCTCCGCCATCAACCCGCTCCTTTCACCCCCGCCCCCCCTGCCCTTCAGCATACCCCCACAGTGCCCCCCCCCCGCCATTCGATATGCCCCCACAGTGCCCCCCCGCCAAAGATATACCCCCGCAGTGCCCCCCGCCGTTCAATATACCCCCGCAGTGCCCCCCGCCATTCAATATACCCCCGCAGTGCCCCCCGCCGTTCAATATACCCCCGCAGTGCCCCCCGCCATTCAATATACCCCCGCAGTGCCCCCCGCCGTTCAATATACCCCCGCAGTGCCCCCCGCCATTCAATATACCTCCGCAGTGCCCCCCGCCGTTCAATATACCCCCGCAGTGCCCACCGCCCTTCAGCATACCACCACAGTGGCCCCCGCCCTTCAGTATACCCCCACAGTGCCCCCCCGCCATTCAGTATACCCCCACAGTGCCCCCCGCCGTTCAATATACCCCCACAGTGCCCCCTGCCCTTCAGCATACTGCCACAGTGGCCCCCGCCCTTCAGTATACCCCCGCAGTGCCCCCCCGCCATTCAATATACCCCCGCAGTGCCCCCCCGCCGTTCAATATACCCCCGCAGTGCCCACCGCCCTTCAGCATACCACCACAGTGGCCCCCGCCCTTCAGTATACCCCCACAGTGCCCCCCCGCCATTCAGTATACCCCCACAGTGCCCCCCGCCGTTCAATATACCCCCACAGTGCCCCCTGCCCTTCAGCATACTGCCACAGTGGCCCCCGCCCTTCAGTATACCCCCGCAGTGCCCCCCCGCCATTCAATATACCCCCGCAGTGCCCCCCCGCCATTCAATATACCCCCGCAGTGCCCCCTCGCCATTCAATATACCCCCACAGTACCCCCCGCCATTCAGTATACCCCCACAGTGCCCCCCTGCCATTCAATATACCTCCACAGTACCCCCCTTCTTTTCAGTATACCCCTTCAGTGCCCCTCCATGATCTACACCTTCAATACAGCCCAGACTCTAGGATCACCCCTCTCACCCCATACTGGGCGGCACTGTGTAGCTGTGGGACAAGAGAAGCCCACCTGTTCCACACTTTGTTGGGTTTCCTGCAGCACCGGTGGACAGGAGGTGTGCAACATGATGCTCTGTGTGTGTGTGTGTGTGCGTGCGTGCGTGCGTGCGTGCGTGCGTGCGCACACCACCATGTTGATGTTACACTGCTGTTGCAGTGCTAACACCGACTGCAGCATCACTCCTCTCGCTGGACAGAAGCGAGCGGGTGTCACGCGTGTTCTCTCCGTAGCGGAGCTGCTCCCCTGCAATGCACCACGGGTCCCCGAGAGCTCGTGTCCGTGGGCGGAGGGCCCTCCTGTGGGGCCGCTAGTCGCCGCGTCGGGGGCCCCCGCTGCCCCACACGGTCTGACCGCTCTTGTCTCTCCTTTTCCTTGTAAGATGTGCCGTCCAACTGCCAGGTGCAGGTGTCCCGTAGGGGCGTCAGGCTAGGTCAGTAGCTCGGCCTCCGCCTCCGTGATGTGTGGTCCGCCCGCCCATCCCGTGCACGCCTCCATCGCGGGGGTCAGCGGCCTCTCGTCCGGAGCGCCCTCGAACCCTGGCTCCTTTCCTTGTCTCTCTTTGTCTACCTGTCCGTGGGCCTGTCTGTCCACGTGTGTGCGTGGCCGCTTGGTGGGAATGGACCTGAACGTGCCGCTCGTGTCGCCTGTGTGTCGTCTGTCCTACTGTACGTGCTGAATGTGGCCACGCCCATTCCATCGCCATAATGCCATGTGCCGACGTACCTGTTCCGTCGTACCTGGTCCTGTGCTGCGCTCGCACACCTGCATGGACACACACGTGACATGGTCGAGGAGGCTGAGTGGCCCGCGCTCACACTTACACACTTTCTAAGAGAGCGTGGCACCAGTGACCCACGCTAGGCCCCCCCACCCTCCTTGTCCCTGGGACCCGCACAGAGGCACTGCACACACAGAAATCTGAACACATCTGGGACGCAGGCCTCAGAGGGGTGCCGCGCGCATGTGGGGAAGGGCAGAAGTCAAGGGGGCGGGGTCTAACGCGGCACCTCTCCTGTGTTCCAGAACCACAGCTGAAAGGCATCGTGACTCGACTGTTCAGCCAACAGGGCTTCTACCTGCAGATGCAGCCAGACGGGACCATCGACGGGACCAAGGACGAGAACAGCGACTACAGTAAGTGTGTGCAGTACTGTGTGTTTCCAGTGCTGTTTGTGTGCAGCGCTCCTCTCTGTCTCTTTCCCTTTGAGTAACATCAGATCAAAGAGCTTCAGCTGTAATCAATTAAAACTTGATTTAAACGTGTCATCTGTAAATGCGCAGCGATCGCGTTGCCGCTGAAATTGCCGTACAGCTGTGTTGTCAGCTGAGGACGCAGTTTCGATGTGCGATACCCTTGAGGAAACGGTCGAGGGACGCCCTCGGTCCCGGTCGGCCGCGCCGCTGCCCGTCAGGAAGCCGTTCTGTAGAGCAGTGTAAGGTAGAGCGTGGTAAATGGCGCCTTCCATCAATATGACAGCCTCCATAGCTCCAGGGGCCTCGAGGGGACACTGTCTCACTGGAGGGTTCAGAGACAATCTGGTCCACACGCTCTCCGCTGGGACGAACACCACTGTAGTGGAATGTTCCGGAAGGCCGCTGGCTGCCTCCGGGGACTTGCTGCTCCCACCCAGCGCTTCAGGGCTTCCTCGTCGCCTCTGCGTTCTGGCTTCCTGGGGACATACACACACGGCCCACCTCCTCCGCCACAGGGAGTCACACGGCTGTCAGGTGAGCCCAGCCCTGCGACTCGACCCGAACCGCACGGGGTCTCGTGAACCTGCTGTTTCCTGGAAGGTTCTGGAAGATGCGCTGCTGGAGAGCTATCTGTGGAATTCCTCGGCTTCCTGTCCTGCAGCGGGAGCCTGGAAGGAGCTGAGGGTTTGGACTGGGGACCAGTTGCTTTTTGGGGCGTGTCCTAACCCCCACCCGTCTCCTATCTGAGCATATCCCACACATGTGGGTTCAGAGCCACGTCTTGCTGGTCCCACCGACCTCCCGCAACACACACACACTCAGAGATCTATGCCAGGTTGTCCTTCACATCTTGTCCGACAGCTGAAACATTGGACAGATGGCTCAGGAGAAACACTGTGTGTGTGTGTGTGTGTGTGTGTGTGTGTGTGTGTGTGTGTGTGTGATGAGTTGCTCTCTGTGTCCCCAGCCCTGTTCAACCTGATCCCAGTGGGTCTGCGTGTCGTTGCCATCCAGGGGGTGAAGGCCAACTTCTACATCGCCATGAACGGAGAGGGATTCCTTTACAGCTCGGTGAGGCCCTGTTGCTTTGTGTGTGTGTGTGTGTGTGTGTGTGTGTGTGTGCGCGTGTGTGAGGAAGCATGTATTTTTTTGTACAGGCCACTCTGAGAAGTGTGTGTGCTGACCAGCCCTGAGCAGGCCTCGTACCGGTGCAAGCTGGTGGCGATGATAGGGCAGTGTGTTGCTGCTGGACTCGCTCAGCACCTCTCCTGTGGCAGGAGACGGCACTTATTAGCATATCTGTCCAGTGCGGTGCAGTGCGCTGTGGGGGGGCCTGAAGCACACTTCCTGATGTACCCCCTGACAGTGATATATGGGGCCGTTTGGGCACGTGCCCCCCCCGCCAGCATCTCGGTGGTGAGGCCTCCTAGTAGCAGACGCCTCACTCACGGGACAGTGTGAAATGAAACTGTTATTTATTAACAATTATTTCTTATTATTCATAAGCACTGCTTACGTGGCACCGTAGCGTGACTCACACTGAGATACTTACTCAGATTTACCCACTCGTGCAGCAGGGCTACGTTTTACTGTATCCCTGCAAGGTAAGTACCTTGATCGCGAGCACTACAACAGGAGGAGGTGGGATTCGAACCCGGGTCCCCTGAGAGGCCAGTGCGCCACCTGCTGTAATCACTGTGGAAACTCAAGCCTCACCCTGTTGCACTGCAGGAGAGCCTCAGTTTGCTGTGTAAAGGGGCGTGTCCTGGGGGTTGGGGTCCGTAGCTTTACTCTGCTCTACGTGTGATTTTGTACCTTTTTCGGGAGGGAGAGACGCCTCAGTGCACAGAGCCCAGGTACAGGGGCTGCGTTGAATGGGCCACGCGCACACACACGCACGCACGCACACATGTGGCAGAGGCCTGTTGAGCACGCCGACCGATGGCCCCCCGCGAGCTCCTGGCTGAAGGCGTCTCGTCACACTGCGGCAACTTTGGCCGCATGTCTGTGACAGGGATCCTTCCAGCCTCTATTCGTGGCCTCCCGGGGCTCTCGGGCTCCCATGATGCACCGAGCGGCTCGTCGACAGTTGATTTACCGCTATTCGCTTTGGCACAGCAGGACCCCTGGCGCTGGTCCCCCGCTCGCCACGCGCCTCTCGCTCGGCCTCGGTCCAGAACGTTCTCCGCGTGCTCCGCAGCTCCAGCCACGTGGCTTCAGAAGGAGGCAGCGCCGCGACACGCTAATGACACGCGTAACGGAGCGCGCGAACACGTGGATGTGCAGCTCTTTTGCTTGCTTGTCCCCTTCTGTGCTGGGGGCGGGGAGGGTGGGGGTGTGTATGGGCTGGGGGGATGGGGAGGTGCGTATAGCGGGGGCTCCCGCTTCTCGCTCTCCTCCTCCATTATTCATCAGCCTCTTTCTTCTGACCTACTTTGGCGTTGAGCTGTGAGCAGCAGTGCAGTTCCTCACACTGCAGCATCGACACAACGACCAGCTTCAAATGCCCGCTTCCAAAGGTCCAGCTTCACACATCAGCTTTCATCTTCTAACGATCTGTTCCCTATGGATCACCCTCTGCTCTTCTTTCCACTTTCCCTACACACACACACATTCTCTGTTTGTGTGTATGTGTGTGTGTGTCTGATGCAGTGGGGGGACAGTCCCTCGCATGCAACAGGATGCTCGATATGTTGAATACATTATTAAAATGCACACATCTCTCAAGTAAAGATGAAGTAAAGTGCAGTAAACGTGGTGAGGTGTGTCTGCACTGCCATGCTTCCGTGAGCACTGAGGATTCTGGGTAGTGAGCTGTGGACTGTGAGGCTGCCCTCCGATAGGTTACTGCAGCTGACCACTTGTTCAGATGTGCAAAGCCCCCTATGCCAATCGAGGGCGCGGGGAACCTGTCTGTCTCTGCAGCCCCCCTCCAAAAGCCCCACCCCACCCTTGGTGGTGCGACACGTTAACCGTCCAGATGTTCATACTGCTGCAGCTACAGGAAGAGATGGAGCATAGGACCTGTGTGTTTCAGTGAGGAAACTGCGTCAAAGTGACCGTGTCGTGCGGTCAGGAGTTTGTCCAGGAGCAGGTGGTCGGAGCCAAGTCAGATGACACCGCGTTAGCACACTGCTGGCTCCAGAACACACACACCTCACGGTGTCCTTCTCAAACCCCCAAAGTGACTGCGGTCACTGTCTAGACAGCAGTGCCACTCAGTGAGCTGACCGGCACTCTGGTGTGATGAGTCCTCTGAATAACAATTGACGCACACACACACACACACACACACACACGCACACACACACACACCCAGACTCTCACACACACAAGCAAGGCAAGACATACAGGCAAGATCTGTAACAGCAGTGATCCTGCAGTGAGTCAATAACTGAAAACTTGTGCTGTCACTGGGCAGGAAGCGCTGTGCTGCACCACTAGGGGGCAGCACTCTCCACGCTGCTGGCAGGTGGGGTGTGTTTTGTACTCTTTCCCACAGTCCCACGGGTGATTTATGGTGCTGTTTGCTCTAATTAGAAGGGCTTTTGCTGAAAGAGCTCTGAGAAGCAGGCTGCTGTCAGTGCGCCTCATTACATCGCGTTATTTATTTGCGTGGGCGACACTTTGGCGCAATGCACTTGTACCGATATACACAGCTGCATGTTTACTGAAGTACTTTTATTCAGCCTGTGGTGGAGCCTCTTACTCACCCTCCTAAAAGCTTTATGATGCTCTGAGTTTAGATAATTAATTTTAAATTAGCTCCTTTTCCTGCCTTTGAAAGAAGAATGAAGGTGCAATTTAGCGCAGAGATTGTTGTGCTCCGTCCTTTGCGTGCTTCTCCTGCTGGGTGCTTGTCCGCGGTGCCTGCGCCTCGCTCCGTCCCACGCCAGAGTCATGCCAGATGGATGCGAGGATCGCCACCCAGACCGGGCAGAGACGCCCCCTCTTTGCTACGAACAGACGAGCCACCAGTGTCCTGAGAGTCTAGCTATTTTTTACTGCATTTTCAACGCTCTTCTTTCAGAGGTGCAACAAATGCAACCTGTGTTTACACTGCAGGCCCATAGATGGCAGTAAAGAGCAAAGAGCAAAGAGCAAAGAATGGCTTCACTCGTCTCCCTACCACGGTGTTCCGTTCCTCAGGGTCAGTGATGAAGGACGAGATGAGGGACGACGCACCTGTGTGTGGGATCGATAGGCCGACAATTGGCACCGAACCGAAGTTGATGGAGATGATTATACTACGATCATTTCATCAAGAGTTTGTTTTGTTGTAGCCAACGTTGTTAATGATAATACTGGAGTGAAGAGTCTTACGAAGTATTTTGTACCACAACTATATGTGAGATTACTGACCGGGACTGAATGGCGACAGTGACTTCGGATTTATGAACAAACTGAGTTCCAGACGTCTGGCGCCAATTTCGTGGGTAAGCTCGGGAGTCAGTGGCGTGATGTCATAGTGTGTGTGTGTGTGTGTGTGTGTGGGTGTACCAGATGTACGAAACGTTTGTGCCAGGTGTGTGTGGTATATGTGGTACAGCAGCCATGATTTTTCTTTGCCTTATTGTTACTGTGGAGAAGGGTGTGTCCACACTGCTCTATGTTCCTCCAGGAAATGTTCACTCCAGAGTGTAAGTTCAAGGAGTCCGTCTTTGAGAACTACTACGTGATCTACTCATCGACTGTGTACCGGCAGCAGGAGTCGGGCCGCGCCTGGTTCCTCGGCCTCACCAAGGAGGGCCAGGCCATGAAGGGCAACCGCGTGAAGAAGACCAAACCCTCCTCCCATTTCGTACCCAGACCCATCGAAGGCAAGGCCTCTTCATCGCACTGCTTGCACCTGAGGCCGACACGCGCCTCCGCATGCTGTCCCTGAGTTGCTTAACCCCTGCAGGCTTACGCTGCAAACCAAACATGTGAAGTGTTAGGGATGACGGGTAATATAGTGGTTAGAGCTACTGTGTTCAGAGCCGAAGGTTGCAGGTTTGATTCCCACCTCTGGCTGTAGCACCCTTGAGCACGGTACTTACCCTGAATTGCTCCAGTAAAATTACTCAGCTGTATAAATGGGCAAATAACAGTAAGCTTGTGGTAATTGTAACCTTAACTATATAAGCTGCTTTGGAGAAACGTGTCAGGTAAATGAAAATGTAGTGAATTTACTGCTCAGACAGGGAGAATGAAAAAGAGCCATTTGTGAGGCTGTGACACCTTTGATGCCTAGTTTACTCATAGCCGGCGAAGGGGGAGGTGGGAGCCGAGTGGGAGTGATGAGCTCATGGCGTTGTGTGCGTGCTCTCCCCACAGTGTGTATGTACAGGGAGCCCTCACTGCACGACATTGAAGAGAAGCAGCGCTCCAGGAAGAGTTCTGGGACCCCCACCATGAACGGGGGCAAAGCCCTGAACCAGAACTCCACATAGCAGGGCTGGCCCTGGCCTGAGCTCTGCCCCCGGGCTCCGCCCTTCCCCACACGTCGTCCCGCACCGAGGAACATGCAAAGAAAACAGAAACGGAAGTGAGATACTTCAGACAGAAAGGGAAAGCGTTTCAATCCAGGACATGAAGTTACATCATATCACGCAAAAGCCTGTGATGCTGGGGAGTTTACCCTGCCTTTCAGTATTTACCGCATTCCTCCACGTCATGCCACACCAGGAATGCACGCTTTGCTCCATGTTACCCGCCCACCTGTTCCTTCATGACTTTACGAGTGCTTGGCCTTTTCTCATGCTTGTCCGTGTTGCTTTTTTTCCGAAAAGGGTTGAATTCTCGACTCCGCCCCTTTCCGCATTCGTCCTTGGACCTTTGGTCTGCGGATGATCTCCTGGAGCTTCTGTGTCATGCTCCGCACGCCTTGGGGGAAGTGGGGGTCAGTGTCTTTGCAGAACTCAGTGGTCCTGCAGGAGGCCACTTTCTGGGGGTGGGTGAGGGGCGCTCTCCAGCATCCGGGAGGTGCTGCGTAGCGACGCGTCCCCTCGTCTCGCTGCTTCTGCTCATCAGCCTCCACGTCTTCCGTCCAATGCCAGCGGTGCCCGACGTCGCGCTCAGGGACACTGCAGTTGCCTGGAGCCTGGGGCAGTGAGGGGCCGCGCCGTGCAGCACGTCTCCAGCGTCCAGGGCCCGAGGATGTCAAAGTGTTGAAATGTGTCGTTGTGGGCCACGCCCCCTCGGGCCACGCCCTATCGGGATTTGCCCGTTAGGACACACCCCTCCGGACACGCCCCTGAGGCTCACGTCTTCCGCTCGAACTGGGGATGTGGGACCTGAGGCCCGACAGAGGGAGGGTGGGATTGTGCTCCTGGTCGACTCGGACTCCTCTACGCGTTTGCTGAATGTTTGCACTTGATAACACTGTGTGTGTTTTGGCATTATGGACCCGAAATATACATAAAAGAAGCATCAGAATGAGACCAACACAATTTAAAATAAAAGTATGAAATCATAACCAAGTGTGTAGTCTGTGTGATGGCTTTTATAATCTCTCACATACACGCAGAGTTTCAACTGTGTGATAACAGTTGCTCTGCCCTTCACTTTGCTCACTGTGTGTGTGTTTGTGTGTGTGTGCCTGGCAATCAGACAACCGGTGTTATAGACAACTGATGTGATAATGGGGCCAGTTGTACGCCCTGCATATGAAATATTAATATAAACATTAATTAAATGTGATAAACTTTCCTGTTTAGGGTGTGAACATGTAAGAAGAAGTGAGGGGGCAAGGCCTTAGTGCCTAACCAATATGATAATGATCTTGTTCACTGCTCTTCCTCATCAGTGAGGAGGTTGTTAAATGATGTGAGGGTGAGGAGGGATGGGGCTGGGCCTGGGGGTCGGGGGCGCTGGTTATGGTGCACTTGCACAACCTTGTGGGAGACAGCATTCCCAGTCCATACTCCTGGATGTCTGCACGTCCACACGTCCACTCCTGGACTTGCAAAGCACCGGCAGGGCGCCAAATGTCACACCCTTATGTACTCATTTGCCCCGGGACAGGGACAGCGCAGGAGCACAGCGAGCGCGAGTGTGTGCTGCGTACGAGGGGGATGAGAACCAATAACCTTGTGGCCTGAACTCAAACCTCTGCATTTACTGTGTTGCAGAAATTGGCAGCGTTTGCGAGGCTCTGAACACACACAGTGGACACAGGTGAAGAACACTCGCTTTATTGGGAGGGCGGAGCAGGGGCTCAACACGCCGTCGGCCCTTTCCAGTACACGTGTCGACAGCCAGCCTTGCGTGTCGGCTGGGCGGGGCTGAGGTCCGCCGAGCGCTGCAGCTCCATGTGCTCAGTGGCGCCACCCTGTGGCTGTGACAGGAGCTTCTCTATGGTCTGCCAGGTCCAGCCCTGTGAGATGGAGTATGTGTCAGTGCTGATGCATGCCCGTGCGCGCACACACACACACACACACACACACACACACACACATACACACACTTACAGGGACATGTGCTCTACCTGTGTGGATCTTGTGATGTGTCTTACCCGTGTGTTACTATGGGGACACGTCCTGCCTGTGTCACCATGGCGATATGGTGTACTGGGGTTGCTGTGGTGATGAGTCCTACCTGAGAGGGCAGATCAGCAGCCTGGACACTCTGGAGGAGGTGTTGGTCGCGCAGGTCCGGTGTCGAGGCGGAACTGGGCCAGCACAACACTGGAAGCAGAAGCAGCAGCAGAAGAGGAAGGGACTTCATGGTGGACAGCAGAAAGAGACGGACGCAGTGAACCACGGTGGAACCCTGTCTTCACAGACGAAAGACTGTGGTGTTGCACCTCCTAGTCGCCGCCGAGCTCCTGGTTCGAGGATGAGGATCTGCGGCTCTTTATAAAGCCCTGACGACTGGGGGAAGATTGGGTCAGTCGTAGGTGGGCTCCTCCTCCACTCTATAGGACTGATGTCAGTTGGCGTCACCGATGCACCCAGTGCGCCATCGCTCTGTCATTCAGTCCCCCGGTGACCTCAGTGCAGTAAACCAATTAGGCTGTTTGAAAGCGCTCTGCTCATTGAAGGCACACACAACGGAAGAATGCATGGGCCCCGAACCCGTGTCTCTGGTGGAAAAAGCCGGACTACGCCGAAATTAGAGCTCCCAGCCTGTGAAGTTATTCCACTTTATGGTTCTTTATTCGCCCTCTAATGGAGTCAACCAAATAATAACACCTCTGTGATGTCATACCGGCAGTGAGGAGAAATGGAAATATCAACAGTGTTATGCACAGTGCGTGATGGGGTCATGACCTGCAGATCTGCTCCTGCCTCAGCACTGGTGGAGGGTTCAAACACACACTTCCATGCTGTTGTCTGCCTTTACATTTAGTATCAAAATAGCGTGTGTTTGTGCTATTGAAGGTATGGAATCATAAAAAGTGAAGAAATCAGAAAAGGAAATCAAAGAGTGTCAATATCATCACTGTCAGTAGTAGATGTGTCCAGAGCTGTCTGCTTGGAGGCCTGTGATTGTGGCGCCCTCGTATGGACAGGTAGTGTAACAAGTGGCTCACAGAGACGGTGCAGTGGCTTAGGATGTCCTGCAGGAGGCGATCTTCGGTGTCTGTAGCTCTGGCTCCATGCAGGAGGATGTTAGGGTGCTGTCTTTACACTGGAGACAGGGTTGGACTTCCACTGGACCCTGGGCCTCAAGTAGGAGGAAGCACCTGAAGATGTGGGAGGCCCTACGGAGATCAGCCAATAGCTGTAATAATTGATTAATAATTAATAATAAATATATTAATTTAGTAGGGGGGTGCAGTGGCGCAGTGGGTTGGACCGCAGTCCTGCTCTCCGGTGGGTCTGGGGTTCGAGTCCTGCTTGGGGTGCCTTGCGATGGACTGGCGTCCCGTCCTGGGTGTGTTCCCTCCCTCTCAGGCCTTACGCCCTGTGTTACCGGGTTGGCTCCGTGACCCCGTATGGGACGAGCGGTTCTGAAAATGTGTGTGTGTGTGTGTGTGTATATTAATTTATTTATCTAATTAATATAAATTAATAATAATTAGTAAGAAAGATACTTTATTGCCGTTGTATAGAATACAATGAAGTTTTGTGTGGCAACTCTTCAGAAACCAGCAGCAGAAAGAAAACAAAAAAAAGATGCATGTGGACCATCTGTGGGACTGTGATACATACACACACACACACACACACACACACCGCCTGAAACCGCTCATCCAAAGCGGGATCAGGGTGAACTGGAGTCTAACCCGACAACACGGGGCGCAAGACTGGAGGGGGAGGGGACACACCCCGGATGGGACGCCAGTCCATCGCAAGGCACCCCAAGCAGGACTCGAACCCCAGACCTGGCAGAGAGCTAGGACTGTGACACAGAGGCAGTCAAAATGTGGGACTGTTATGTTTAGCAGACACAATCCCCTCCTTTGGAGAGGCTGGAATCCTGTGTACCTGGAGAGCCAGGTGAAAGCACGTTTGCAGGACCTCAGTATGGACCTTAAACCACACTCACACACACAATATAAATACATGACACTTCATGACTGCTTTAAGGTTGAGCAATAACTCCTCCTCCCGGTCAGGATGGTTCATGTCTCGGTGTATCAGGTAACACTCAGTCCATGGCCACCTGTAACTATGCCAACATTAGGGACACGTTCTGCTGGCTGGACATTTGAGACTTGTCAGTCCTGGACATCTACGGTTACATCAGCTGCTGAGTAGTGTGTGAAGTGCTGTTACTGGCCTTTGCAAACATATTCAGGACAACACAATCCCATCATTCCCCACAGGCTGGAGCAGTGTGGACGGGATACTCCTTCCTCATGGCGATCGAGACAGCGCGTGAACAGGACACTCATGGCGATAGAGACATATGGATGGGATACTCATGGTGATAGAAACAGCTTGTGGACAGGATACTGCTGGTGATAGAGACAGTGTGTGGATGGGATACCCCAGGTGCTGCCGTTACATAGATGCAGACAGCAGGGGGCGCTATATTCAAACACAAGAGAATACCCACAGACTTGCTGTGTCAGTGTCTCGTACTCGTGTCATGCAGGTTTATTATTATGTAATACTGCATGTGCCGTATTTGATATGTGATATATAGAAATAGACTTAACTGAATTTCCTATATGCGTTATTAACACATTAATTCACGTACATTTGTGGCATCATTGAGCCTTTTATCCACACGTGTGGATGTTTTGGTGCTGCAGAATCAAACACAGGGGTCTCGGGTTATTCTGCACTTCCTCACAGTGAACTGCAGTGCATATTTATTTCAATTAGACTCTTTCATTTGACAAAAGAAAACAGTGACACAACGAGCATCCCCCCCCCCCCCCCCACATTTGGGAACATAGAAAGAGAACAGCAAGTGCAGTTACAACACACCTGTGACATCACCATGAATCTCAGAGCTGTGCGCTAACACTAAGACAGGCTGTACATCTTCGTACCTCACCACTGCACCACGGTAAGCAGAGCGCACGCGAACGCAGCAAACGAATGTGCCCACACGATGTGCGCGGAGCGGTGCTGCGCATGGCTCCCCATCCTGCTCTTCCCAATGGGAGGGGCTCCACCGGGACACCGGTCCCCTCACTGTGTGACTCTAAGGCCTTTGTCACAGTGAAGCTCGGTCTCCAAGGCAACACATGGCAATCAGGGACAAGGGCAGCTGGCGGTTCGAGTGGGGTCACGAGAGCAAGCTCTGCTCCCGGGAGCGTTTGTCCCCAGTGGTGTCATTGTCATTGTCCTCGGTCTCTGCCATAATGAGCGGAGAGCTCCTCCAAAGATACACTACATGTTTGGGTGATGAAGGAAGCAAAAGTGTCCCCTAAGGGGTGAATGAGCTCCAAGAGACCGTGTGTGAGATATGAGCTAGTGTGACGTCGAGTTCTCCAGGGACACTGGCCCTCGCTGCAGTGCTTCCGTAAGGCTCCCTTATTACTGCCGTGATGAAGTGCATGCTGGGTAAAGGCAGTAGCCTTCCACCGAGTGTGGGACGGAACGCTTTAATGGATCCTTGTTCCTTCTCTGTGCATAAAGTGTCTCTTAAACACTACTGACAAAGGTGCTTTACTGAACAATGAGCAATGGTGAAGACAACAGCGAACGCAATTCGAATTCCATGCCCAGTCCATAGACTGCGCGTTTGGCCACAGCACGCCCCGGCCGCCGAGCAGTTCAAGGTTCCAAAGCATTGTGATGGCGGATGGAAATGCGCACTGAGAGAACAGGACTCGTCATGGGATGTGGCTGAGAAAGAGGGAGGGAAGAAAGCCGAGCTGCAGCAGACGAAAAGAGCAAAGTGCCAGAAGTATGGAAAAATCAGCTTGTTTCGGTTGCCAACATTGCTAATAATTGTAAGACAAAGGTATTAGAGAAGAAAGTAAAAAGTTACAAAGAGTGAAGAGCAGATATGAAAAGCTCCAGAACCTTCCGTTACCCTTGCACCGCGTCCCACGTGCCCAGCCTAGGCTCTGATCGGCTTTCTCAGAACAGGCGGGAGCCTCGTCTCAGATGGCCGTGTCCCAGAGAACAGCTGCAGGGGGTGGGTAAGGCGGTGGGCTGCACCTCTTGGTCCCATTGCTCCTCCTCCAGCTTGGCAGCGCGGGGTCGGGGCTGGGGACGGGGGCACTCTCCTGCTTGCGCAGGCCCTTCTCGGCCCGCTGCCGCGCCTTGATCTCCTTGCACAGCAAGCGCTTCTTCTCTATGGTCTCCAGCATGGTGCTGTCGCCACACAGCCAGGGCAGCGGCGCCACCTGCTGGGAGCACACAGGGTTGGGATTGCCAACACAGTGCGGTGTGGGGCAGGGTGGGGCGGGGTGGGGGGAACTGGGCAGGCAACGGTGGGAGGGAGGGTTCTGCACCAGTCTGTGATGAGCTCAATAGTAGCGGAGCAAATGGCTGACTGAGGGTCGGCTGCAATGTGAAGCTGAGCTCATAGAAATATCCTTGAATCCGTCTAAAAAGTCACTTTCAGTCACATAATGAGATGATTTCAGGTGCTTTAAATAGTGAAAGTACAATTATTTCGTTATCATGTAATGTTGACGCAATAGTTTCAATCAATATGACGACACAAATTGTCAACAATATTCTCAGTTTAATGTCTACAGGCGTGATGAAGATCATTCGGAGCTCAGATGTTTCCGGAATTTGTTGAGGGAGATACCAGAAACCTGGAGATGCTGTGAGTCCACGGTGACACAGATGGCAACTGCTGACTCTGTGTGTGTGTGTATGTGTGTGTGTGTGTGTGTGTGTTTGTGTGTGTGTTGTGTCGTGATGCCCCAGTTGTACAGCTATGGACAGTGTGTCCTATTTTGTGTGTCGTATGGAGAGTGGAGCCTTGTGTCCACTACATGCGACGAGACTCATCGAGTGGACGGGATGACCGTTCGCACTAGTTCTACATACACGCGTTGTGAAAACACACAAATAATAACAACGGGACACAACCACAAGGAGAGGATCAAACATCGTAGCTTCAACAAAGATTTATTTTCTTTGGTGGTTTTGCCTTTGCGTTGCACTGCACACAGAGAACGAGATGTTTTCCCCGTGCAGCAGGGGACACAGTGGTGCCATGTAAAGATGGGCTACGTGGTTTCATGACTGAAGGACACAATTTGAGCTCTGACTCGTTGCTTGGTGTTCCCCACGTGGGCAGTAGGTGACACGGTTCAATAATTTAACCTGCAACCTGCAGAAAGGTTCTGAAGGTCAAAGGATCTGCAGTCAGACCTCTAAAGTTCAGCAAGAGCACTGAGCTCCTCTGAGCTCCTCCACCTTGGACCGCATGGCGGTCCCACTCACAGGGGTTCAAAATGGGCAGGCTGTAGGTACTCAGTTCCGTCCCCGAGGTGGTGGAATGAGCTCCTCGTATCTCTCACAACTGCTGAATCCCTCCAGCATCGAAGAAGGGTCTCGAACCCATCTTTTTGAGAGCCACTTCTCTCCTGATCTCCTGAGAGCTCAGTTGACGAGTCCAACACCATCCCCTATGACATCTACTGTATGTATGTGTTCTTTCAATGTCACTCTTATAGGAGCTTCAGTAGGGATGTGAACCAGCAACGTGGTGGTGTCACACACGCAAGGTGTGTGACCATGGTCCTCTGTGTGTCTAAATCTCGTCGTCTGTTGCTGAACACAAATTAGCTGAGAGCTGGATGAAGTTCCAGTTACATCAGCAAAAAATTTTGAACCGTGTCTATTTAAACCCGACAGCAATGGGTGTAGTCAGTAGGAATTGGGCTGTTGTGTATTCAGACACAACACAACAGTGGCAGTACAGACTTACAGTACAGACACAACTGACACACAGAGCTAACACACCCAGGTGAGAGAGAGGTGAGACGGGGCGACACACAAATCGACTTGCTGGCAAATGGTGGTACCTGGCCGTGCTGAAGCTCAGCCGCCTGTCTCTGGGGGCTTTCCTGGGGGCCAGGCGCACCTGACACGGAGGCTGAACGACCCCCTTTGGCCTTGAGTTCTGCAGAAAGAGAGCTGGGTTTGGGCCGGAGCTTTGCACACGTCCCCCACCATATGCTCTGTGGACAAGAGTAACCCGTCTGGACGCAAAACTGCACATGGGGTCAGTCTGATTCTCACCTGCGCAGTTGTTCCCGGGCATCTTGGTGGGACTCACGGAGAAGTGTGCCAGGCGGCTGGGTGTGGCTGTGTGTGTCGCCGCAGCTGTTTGCTCACACACTCCGTCCCATTCGTGGGTTCTGGAGAAGTCCTTCATTGCTCCAGCATGGCTAGACTTCTCCTTGCTGTCCTGTCTGGGAAGCAGCTCCACGCTGGGGCAGTTCTTGTCCTTGCTGCCTCGTCTGGGCAGGGCCTCCATGGCGAAACAGCTCTTGTCTTTGCTGTCACGCCTGCAGTCAGTGCCATAACTGGCCCTGTCTTTACTGTCATGTCTGCCGTCGGGGTCATCTCGGCTCTTGTCCTTGCTGCCACGCCGAAACTCGCTGGCATGACTTTCCTTGTCCTTGCTGCCGCGCCGAGACTCGCTGCCGTGACTTTCCTTGTCCTTGCTGCCGCGCCGAGACTCGCTGCCGTGACTGCTTTTGTCTTTGACTTCCTGTTTTGTCGGTGGCTCTGAGCTGTGGCACCTGCCTTTGGCCTCACCTGTGGAACACAAAACATGTGAGCCTCACTTGGAAACACAGAAAGGAACCAGACGAAGGGCTGAAGGCAGGACAGTCACCGCAGTGAGTGACACAGGCGTGAAAGGATGTGGCACTCACTCTCGGCTGGCTCCTTGGATTTCCTGCCGCTGGAGGACTTCTTGAGCATGTTCCGCCCCGTGGTGAACAGGTTGGTGAGCTCGTCCAGCGGGCTCGTGGGGGTGCGAGACCGTGATATGTTCTGCATGGACCCATGGGTGCTGGACGAGCTGGAGAGCTTGGACCCTTCCTGGGACGTGCCCTTGGTGCCGTGAGGCACGGCTGATGCGCTGCGTGGCATACCGGCCCCTGTGAGCACCTCGTACGGAGGCGGGCGCTTCAGGCTGAGTGGAGTGAGCGAGCGGCTCATGCTTACTGGGGAGGGACACGCCGAGTGGCTGCGAGGATACCCGTGGGCTGAGGACTTGTAGAGGCTGGAGGGCAGGGGCGGCGCCGAGGAGCGGCCAGATGCTGTGATGGTGTGAGTGGCGGGAGGCTCCCGCTCCGTGCCAGGCTTGACGTAGGAGACGTTGTCCAGCGCGGGCAGCTTTGTGACCTCCAGCGGAGTCAGGGGCGACTCGTCCGAGTTGGGTGAGCACTGAGCCGGCACAGGGGGGAACACCAGCAAGGGGGGCCGATGTGACAGCAGGTTGGGGAAAGGAGACGGGATGTCGCACAGTGAGCCGTGGGGCGTCGATGCGCGCGTCAGCTCCACGTCGGGGATGGTGGGAGTGGGACATTGCGAGGAGCAGCTCTGGTGCTCCCACTTGGAGTCCTGGCCCAGGTCGTCGAAGGCGGGGTACTTCATCTCCTCGTAGACGGCCTCGCTCGGCTCCTCCCGGCTGCGTTGCAAGTCCCGCAGAATGTTGCCCACCATCTCGATGTAGACTGGCTCCTCCCTGCCCGAGTCGTGAGTTGGGCTCTGTGTCTGCGATGATGCCTTCTCCTTGGGAGAGCCCTCGCACCACTTGCCTGCCCCCACATTCCTGATGTAGGACTCGTCGAACGAAGTGCTCAGTTGGGTGTTGGGGTTCCTCTTGGGCTTCGGAGGTGGGACTCTGCGGAAGTCCTCGCTGCAGGTTCGCAAGGCTGGGTCACCAAAATATGGTCAAAATCTACATTTACATTTGTTCACTTAGCGGATGCTTTTCGCCAAAGTGACTTACAATTGATACTACGTAGTGTTACTAGCCCTCACACCTTACTCACAGCAGTGACTTACACTGCTAGATACACTACTTACACTGGGTCACTCATCCATTCATCAGTGGAACACACTCTCTCTGTGACACTCACACACTATGGGGGAACCTGAACAGCATGTCTTTAAACTGTGGGAGGAAACCAGAGCACCCAGAGGAAACCCACGCAGACACGGGGAGAACATGCAAACTCCACACAGACCGAGCGGGGATCGTACCCACGATCTCTCACACCACCCAGGTGCCGTGAGACAGCAGTGCCACATACTGTGCCACCATGCCGCCCGGTGGTAATGGTGTTAATTTTTTGTCAAGTAATCATGGAAAGGAGGGGGTGCGGTGGCGCAGTGGGTTGGACCACAGTCCTGCTCTCTGGTGGGTCTGGGGTTCGAGTCCCGCTTGGGGTGCCTTGCGATGGACTGGCGTCCCGTCCTGGGTGTGTCCCCTCCCCCTCCGGCCTTACGCCCTGTGTTACCGGGTAGGCTCCGGTTTCCCGCGACCCCGTATAGGACAAGCGGTTCTGAAAATGTGTATGTGTGTGTGTGTGTGTGTAATCATGAAAAGATATCATTGCTTTAATGATTTAGTGTAGCCATCCTGGTCAACAAAAAGGTAAAAACCGACAGAAACTAAGGGGACGAGCAATCTGTACAGCTGACAAAATCCATACCATCCATGGATCCATCGAGGGAACACCTCTCTAGAGTTTAGGCCAAAAACCTTCAGGATTTCCATTCTAAACGAAAATCCATTGAAGCATCAAAAACACACACACACACACATTTTCAGAACCGCTTGTCCCATACGGGATCACGGGGAACCGGAGCCTACCCGGTAACACAGGGCGTAAGGCCGGAGGGGGAAGGGGACACACCCAGGACGGGACGCCAGTCCATCGCAAGGCATCAAAAACATAACTTTGAAAATGAGCACGAAAGTTGACAAATTTAAAATAACTGAAGATAAAAATACATATATCTTCTGCACAAACTCCAGTTCAGTGCTGATTGTTGACCAATCCATCCCATAGATGTGTAAAACATTCTTCTCCTAGTGACAATCATTGACACACAGCAACAGCATACAGGGGCTGTAAACACCGTGGAAGTGAGTTCAGTTAAGGGACAGGAACAAGGAATGGGTCTCACTAAACAAAGCGGGAACAAGTGACACACACACACACACACACACACACACACACACACACACACACACACACACACACACACACACACACACATACGGCTGTAGACCAATAGCCCCACTGCATAGGTTCTGAGCAAAGCAGGCTCTGAATGCGAATCCACCACTGCTCACTCGGCGATGGACTACGCACGTGCGCTCGGCCTGCTGCAGCCTTGTGGGAGTGGTTGTCGGGGGTGATGGCTTTTGAAACACATCTCGAGTTCTGTTTCTGCCCTTCCCCCACGCCCCCCTGCTGCAGGCAAACATAATCTAGGTCAGCTGCTCTCCATGAATGGATTTCGTACCGATAACTGCTTTCATACTGCTGCCTGCGCCGTGGCTCCGCCCAGCAGCCCTCATATAGGCCACGCTCTGCTGCGAACGCTGCGATTGGCCAGGCTGCAGAGGGTCTCTATGCTGTCGACAGCGTTTTCACGGCAGTTGCTGTGTCTCCACGGAAGAGTAAAACTGTGCCACCCCCCTCCCCCACTCCACGAGTGGGGAGGGATGGAAGGGGTGCGGGCGGGTGATGGGTGGGCCCCTTCGCTGGGGTTCAGTGTGCTCAGTAGTAAACATGATGTCACACCGCATTAGAGCAGCAGGATGGACATGACTGCTCCCTGAGCTGCTGACCACACGGTCCAGAGAGACAGTGAGGGACGTGTGTGTGGAAACATTTGCTTTTTACACAACTTTCTTGCCCGCTGTGGTCCTGTGGCCTGATTCGTCCCGCAAGTGACTCAACCTGGGGCTCGTCTCCACCATGGTGGGAGGTGGCAGTGACGCTAAACTGCTGTCTCATGTGGATTGTAATGATGTCACTGGTGGACAAAGCTGTCAGTGTGCCACTCTGGGGGATGGACACAGGGACACTCACCGTCCACCTTGTCAGGGTCACTTCCTGCCACACCTGACGACAACCCTACGTCCACCGTCTCGGAGGAGGCGCTCAACTTTGTGTTGGGGTCCCTCTTTGGCTTGGGGGGGGGTTGCTTGCGTGCGGTGGGGCTTCCATCCTCCTCGCTGCCCCCGACCGAGTGCAGAGACTGGGAGCGCACAGCGAAGCCGGCACCGTGGGGGAGGGCAGCCCGGTCCGGGGGTGCCGGCATGGTCACGAAGCCCATGCAAAAGTGCTTTCCTGCGTAGCTGCTGTCGGAGCCCAATTCCACGTCCTCCCCAACCCTGCGGAGACAGAAGGGGCATGTTACCCACGATGCAATGGGGCTTCAGGGCAAGTGGTGTCATGGCAGGATTTGCGCTGCTAAATGTTCCACTGCTGTTCACTTCGATCGGTCATTTGCTCGAGGCCCATCTGGCCCGCTGACCACAGCCCCTCTCCCTGCAGTTGACCAATAATGAATTGAATGGCTCTATCATGTGGGACTGACGCTGGCTGCCGGGTATCCGCTCATCTGAGAGAGACGTCTAGGAGACACATGATGATAAAGCAGTCAGGGGCTCTTCCACTCGACTGCTGCGCACACCCTGAACTGCCCATTAAGCATCTTGTCTGGGTGTTTTCGCTGGGCCGGGGGCTCGCAGTGCCGGCACCCATCGATCCTACGAACGTACTATTGTAAAGAGGCTCGACCCCAGGGGTTCCTCACCGCATCACTAACATAGTTTTCACTTGAACATTATCGACTGCTGTTTGCTCTCAAAAACATTTTCCATTTTTGCGCCATGACCGGCTACAGCGCCACACAGCCGCTATCGAGACACAAGGGAGGAAACAGGAAAACGGAGAAAACTGCCTACGGAGGTGGCAACGACGATGCGGCGTTCAGAAGACCGCAGCTGAAATTGAGTGGGATTCCTCATTGCGGACATGCAAGTTTTGCACTTTGCCTCAATGTTTTTCTTACCGCTGCTTCTGTTACAATTATTCATTTATTCATTTATTTATTTAGGTGATGCTTTTCTCCAGAGCGACTTACAATATTAATCTTCTTACTATTATTTCCCTATTTATAGAGCTGGCTCATTTTTACTGTGTCACTTCAGGGTAGACACTTTGGATCTGAACGTTTGCTAACAGCCCTAACCTCTATGACACCTGCCTCCCCTAGACAGCGCTGCCAGCACATACATCAGGAGGCTCCAGTAAAGGCGATCAGATGTATTGATGAGGTTCCCAGACCGCGAGGGAGTCTGACGGCTCTGGACACACGTCACAGGAGCACATTGTCGCTCCCTCCACCTCTGTTACCTTCAGGCCCCGGGGCTCGAGAATGACCTGGTCCGCAGCCAGCCACGGGCTCCCGACAGGATGCGGCTGGACTTGCTGGTCTGAGGCCGACCTCTGCCTAGCAACAGGGCAGCGCAGAAAGCGGACACAAAGCGCGCTGTTCCCGAGCAGCGTTAGCCCCCCCTTTGGGTAAAGTCCCCTGGTGGTCAAACCGCCCCCTCACGCACCCCTAGGAGCATGTTGTCAGCGCGCAGCTGTGGAAGAGGTGTGCCGCACAGTGCGCTGCCTCCAGTGGCCTGGTTGCCAAAGTGCGCTGACTGTGGGCCACAGAAAGGAGGTTTTCCAGCTGCTACTAGGTGCCTCGCCGCTCCTTGATAAAGGAAGCCCGGAAGAATATAACACGGCAGTGTTACTGTTGTAGTGACGTCGATGCCATCGTGGCGTAATTTCCAACGACTGACGTCTCAGCATCACCAACAACAACAACAACGATCACAGTGCGAGCTTTATTCCAGCAGCCCGTTGGCGTTGTGTGGACTCATAACTGAGACGGGTTCCTGTTGACTGATGGACCTGTCTTTGCGTTCTAAAGAAGATGACAGGAAGCGGGCTCTGTTTCTGAATGCCCCAAAATGCCCCTTTCGCAGAGAACAAAAGACCACACACTCATGGTACAAATAGGTTCGCTGTGGGGGGGTGTGGCCAGACGGCCAAGGACGGCGCCTGCTGGGGGGGATCTCAAGGATCAATATAGCAGTAAACTGTGGTCATTAGAGAGACTGGGGGGGGGGGGGGGGGGAGCGGAACCAGGTGCATTTACTCTCTTTACACCGCAGTTTACACTGAAATACCGCACCTTACAGCCTTTGTTCGCACACGGCATTACTGATTTTCACACGGTGCGTTTGCACACACACTACCGACTGTTCACAGGAACGTTTTGGGCTTTTTTAAAACGCGTGACCGTTTGTGCACCTCGAGCTCTGCACAGGGGACGGACAACACAGGAAGACCCTCCCCTCTCGGCACGAGAAAGTGCTGTGATTGGCTGCTGCTGCTCCAGCTGTCACTGGGCAGAACCCAGGAGCTGCCAGCACGCTCCTCACGCTTAATCTCTACTTCGCTGCAGCTTTTTTCTCCTCTGCCGGGTCGTCTCATTGACCTACTTACGGTCATGAAAAATCCATCTTTTTCCCCGCTGGTCGACCCGCCCGCGATCGTTAACGCCTGGTGGAGCACAGGACAGCCCTCTCACAGACGGACAGGAGGTGAGCGGTGGCGCCCCAAGCGTCCCTGTCTCAGCACGTCTTCGAACAAGAGCGTCCTCACCGCCACAGACTGCAGGGACCTGGTTCCAGAAGTTTCTTTCACGCTCAGCGCTGTACCTGACGGCTGCTGACCCTGTGAAGAGGGCGCCAGGGTCTCTGACCTGGGATGACCAGAAGTGAAATGTGTCGCAATTTTATGTTCTGCACTTTGTACCCTCTGCCATCTTTACCGCTGTGCTGGACCTTCACATTCCCACATTTCCTCATGTCCTCATGGACGTTCTGGAAGAAGCGCCGCCCTGCCTCGTCTACCTGGTCGAAGCTGTTTCTTGCTTCCTCTTCTTCTCGTTTTTCCCGTCCAGGTGAGCCCAACCAGTCTCATTCCTTTCGTCGCAGTCCTGATGTTTGTGCTCAGCGTCGGAGGTGTTCAGCACCACCAGGCGGTCGTAGGCGGTCAGTCCACTGTCTGCAACGTACTGGAGGAACGTCACAGCGGTGTCATCCTCATTTGAGCTCATTGTCCTTCAGCGGCCGCACAGTGAGTTCTGTAAGACATGGAGGACGAGCTTCATCACTGCCCTGATAACGGACACCCTGACAGTCCCTCCCCCTCGGCGGTTGTCAGCGTTCATCTGCAGGTCCACAGCAGTTAGGCTGCAGTTTCCTGCACAGCCAGACACCTGTTTCCTGTCAACCACTCGCATTGGCTGTTTGGCCATTTGTACCGCTGACCTTGTGAGAAAACCCTCAGCAGCGTCTGGGTTCCAACCCATCATCACGATTTCACTGGAGCCGCACCCTGCCGATTGTAGGACTTGCATCACCCTGGAGACAGTTTCATCATTCTGTCAGGGGCCTGGAGCCCGACTGGCACCGCAGGAGGTGGGAGGAGCTTCTGTTTTGGGCTCAATAAAACCCACAGCCACATCCACAGTGAAATCACATCCGCCCCGTTGACCATAGTAAACCCACATTTACCCCTGCTGAGCACAGCAAACCCTCCTTAAACCATTCTGACAAATCAAAACCACCGCCAAAGAGCACGAGCCTTGTACATTGTGAGGCGACAGGTAAATAGAGAATAACAATAACAGTGAATCTATGTCTAATATAAGAGCAAAACAATATGACATGAAACACGATTTTGATGCTTTCCAGAGATAACATCCATGCGCCGCCCACCACCTGCTGACCAGCCACCTGCCGTGCTATTTGGAGCTCAGTTACGAAGTTATGAAGTGGAGAGCCCTTTGCACTGGCACTGAGATATGTCGGGTGTCACCATAGCAACGCCACGGCATCGCTGCATCTCTGTGCAGGATGGCTTCACAACAGGCCGTCTAGTGCCTTTAACACTCACGGAAACCATCCCATGACATTCATATTTGTAATGCTGTCAAAGCTACTGATGGTTGTCTCCCGGGGGTGAGGGGGCACAGCCAAACACACTTTCTCACGATCAGCCCGTAATGGCGGAGTGGACTGTGATGCCATCATGCTACAGCTGGATCGCATCCTGGCCCATCAGCCCTGGTGACACTGGTGATGTTTGCCAGTGCATTGCTGGTCAGTGGGAGGTGGTTGTCGTGGAAACGCTGGGAGGGGTCCTGATGTAGGTCACTGTGGTCTGCGAGTCTCTGGCTGCCAGTTTGTTTACGACTGACAGCCTCTGCCTGGGGGTCGGGGGAGTGGCTTGGACGAGGTCCAGATCTCCATCATAGCTTTCAGAGAGACACACACTGCTGTGTGCAGAGTCTCTCAGGCTGCACACCGAGGTGATGAAGTACAACACGCATACAGCATCCTTCAAACCTACACCTGGAGTGTCCATTATTGTATCTGAGTTACTGCTCTGTGTGTGTGTGTGTGTATACATTGTGGCTCTAAGGCACATATCTCTGTATATGGCTGGTGTGTAAATATTTCTGTATATATGTGTGTATATGGAGGGGGCGGTGGCACGGTGGGTTGGACCACACTCCTGCTCTCTGGTGGGTCTGGGGTTCGAGTCCTGCTTGGGATGCCTTGCGACGGACTGGCGTCCCGTCCTGGGTGTGTCCCTCCCCCTCTGGCCTTACGCCCTGTGTTGCCGGGTAGGCTCCGGTTCCCCGTGACCCTGTATGGGACAAGCGGTTCTGAAAATGTGTGTGTGTGTGTGCGTGTGTGTGTGTGTGTGTGTGTGTGTGTGTGTGTATATATATATGTATGGGTGTGTGTACACCCTCGCTCTGTGCGGTGTGTGTGTGTGTGTGTGACTGAAAGAGTGTGTGCGCATGTATGTCGTTGCTCTGTGGGATTTGTTAATGCTCCTGTACAGATCCAGTGCTCTGCTAATCCCAAAGCTCATCCTCTTGTTTGAAAGGAGACTGTTGCTCCCAGAGCTGAACATCATCCTCTTTATCTGGTTGTTTTTCCCAAAGTGACCCCCCCCACCCCCACCCCGTGTCCCCTGTGCTGCTCACCCACCAACTCGTCACCTGAGCGCTCTACTTCTCCGGCAAGGTAAACATGGTCAGTAATCATGGTGAGTGGACGGGGAGCGTGAGCAGGCCTGCAAAACATGCAAACCGGCTGAGAGGACAGGCGTGGTCTCTCGCTGTGGCTACTCACTGTGGGAGCGATGTCCCGGCCGTGGTCCACCATTCCTGGTGCCCCTTCCAGAGCTGCGGCCGCCGTATTTCCAGGTGGAACGATGTCTCCTAGTGACCTTCTTCTAGTGCCGCTTCGAGTCCGTTTGGCCCAGGCTGCAGTCACTGGGTCTCAGAACAGGGTCGGAGGGTCCTTGCGGACTAAGCTGGGCCGGCGGAGAGGGGTCTTCAGCTTGATGAGAAGCATCATCTCAGTCTGTGTGTCGAGTGCAGTCGCTGTCCAGTGCGATCCCTATTACCACGTGGCCTTCTAGCAGCAGTCACCCAGCACCGTCCACACCATGCCTCCCCTGAGCAATGCCACTGCTACTTCTGCTTGGGGTGACCAACCAAACTCCTCTGCCAGTAGCTGCAGGCCCCACAGTGCTGCAGCAGATGGACGAGTGGAGACAAAGAGCCTGTGATGTCCAGCACGGCGGAGAGCTCAGCACGATGTCCCACGGTGTGTGTCCAGCGCTGCGGACAGCAACACATTCGCCTTCTCTACTGTTCAGCACCACGGACAGCTCTCGCTCCCTCGCTCCCTGCAGCTTGGCGAAGCAGCGGCGGGCTTTCAGGGACGGTGGGACAATCCGAATTCCCTCCAGAGCTCCTCCAGGGGCATGATCCCATTACAAAAAGCCTCTCACCGTGGCAACTGGCTGACTCGTGCTCCCACAACCTGCCTCCTTGTTGATGGAGCTTGTTTGTGCACATGAGCTTTGCCTCAGACACAGAAGCAGCCAATAGAAGCAGAGGGGGAGGGGAAAAAGGGGGTGAGTGAGAGAGAGAGCGAGTGTGTGTGTGTGTGTGCATGTGCGTGTGCGCAACATTTTTTTCACTTTGGATGTTAGTCTTTCTGTTACACGGCGGGAGGATTGATCTGGGGATTGACCCTGACCCGGGGTACCCCATGGTTGCTGCTTAGGGAACACTGCAGAATCAGGTGGTCCTGGGGGTCAGAATCACAAATCTCCACCGATGAGCTCCCACTGAACACGCCCCCCCACCTCCCTCATTGGCTCCAATCACTTCCTGGTACACGGCTGCTTGTGGGAGCAGTCCTATGAAGGTGTTTCAGTATTTTTATTGTGGAAAAGATGTTTCTGCCCTCCCTCCTGTCTCATACACAGTGGGGATGAACGTTGGCGCCAAGTGGGCTCCAGCTCCTCATCTATGCAGTAAGACTCAGAAAGACTGTCTTACTTCACTTTCACTGCACTTCTCGGTCCAGTATCATTTCCCATATGATCAGATATTTCCATTGTTCACATCGATCCAGAACTTTGTCAGATGGTCAGGCAGACCCAAGACTGAGGTTCGAGGCCTTGGCCAGGTACTGAGGGTGGCAGCTGCTCTCCGTAAGGAATCGGTGGAAGAGCCAGGCTCCTTGACATGGCTTCTGGAAGTTTCCTTGGTCAAGTCACTCCACACCCGGACTGCAGCTTAATCAATATTTCATCCTCATTATTTCCACATGTCTGAATCCCACAGTAGAGCAGAGGTTTCTGGACCCTTGAGCAACCCACCCCAGTGAGCAAAACTGTGACATGAGAGCTGTATGGAAAGAAGAAGAGCGGACGAATGTTTGAGCTGCTCGCACACTGACATCTGTGTGCTCTTCCTTAGAGCCACCATAGAGGACGATTACGAAAGAATAAATAATTGCTGTTTGGGCTGTTTCTTGTTCTCCTCTCTCATTTCCAGGTGTTACGTGTTTGTCGTCCTACAACTCTGTGAATCTATGGCACTTCTAGCACGATGAAGCTGTCCTGCACAACAATTTCTGCGAGCAGAAGTGATGGTGCAAGTAGTGATTTTTTTTTTGCCCGCTTGCTAAACTATTTGTTGTTTTTATCAAGCAGAGTCTGTACTGTGCATTATATTTTGCGTTGGAGGTGCGTCGCTGCTGTTCGTGGTGTTTCTGGTAAGTGTAGTTGCTTTGCTACCGCTTTTCCCGCTGCGCATTCGTGTCGTGTAGCTGTGCAGGTTGATGGATACAATCGGTTGTGTGTTTGTGTAGCGTTTCGTGGCACTGTAATTATTTTGTTTGTTAAGTAGCATTTAATGGTTTGTTAAGATGACTGTTCTCCAGATCATTTCTGTGTCCTGTAGCGGGAGTAGGCATGACTCCGTGAGTCCGATTAATCGCGTCTGGCTGGTTATTTGTTTTGGTCGCCATTGTTGGTGTAGTTTCGGTTTCGATTAGGAGGTCAGCTGATATGCAGTAGCCCGGTTTAAATAGCAGCCGGTGACCCGTAGCGGCAGTGGTTGCGGCAGCCTCTTGGTGCGAAGACTCGGGGTCCAAAGCCAAGGGAGTCTACCTGTGGGAGTTCACTGAGGGAGGCCACCGTTACAGTTGTCCTTGGAACATGCGTCCAACATGTCAGCCATCAAAGTCTTCTACGGTAAGTGAGCCGTGCGATTTCGCCACCGCCGGAGACCTGGGCACTCTTGCTGCTACAGCAATCTGGTTTATCCTCACCTGTCAAACCTTCCATCTTGCTTTACTTTCTCCATGGGACTCTGGAACTACCAGTCTGCTGTGAGAAAAGCTGACTTCATACCAGCCTATGCCTCCCATCTCTCACTGGACCTCCTGGTCCTAACTGAAACCTGGATCACTCCAGACAACTCAGCCACACCTGCAGCCCTCTCTACAAACTATTCCTTCTCTCACACCTCTCTTTCTTCTGGCAGAGGTGGAGGCACAGGCCTGCTCATCTCTCCCCGGTGGGAATATTCTGTTCTCTCTCTTCACCTGCATGATCTGTCTTCCTTTGAATGCCGTGCTGTCTCTATCACTGCCCCAATCACTCTTGTTGCGGTTGTCCTTTATCGCTCTCCTGGCCCTCTTGGCTGCTTCCTGGATGACCTTGACATCTTGCTGAGCTCTCTGCCAGGGGACAACTCTCCGCTGATTCTCCTGGGTGACTTCACCCTGCATGCCGATGACATTCATGCAAACGGCCTTCTGTTGCTCCTACGGTACTTTGACCTTTGACCTCTCCCTGTCCCAATCCCCTGCTATTCACAAAGCAGGCAACTGTCTTGACCTTGTATTTTCCCGCAGCTGTGGCTGTCCCGTTCTCTCTGTCACTCCACTGCATATCTCTGAGCATTTCTTCATTTCCTTTCAACACTCCCTCACCACTAGCTCTTCGTCTCTTCCTGCACCCATTGTCACCTTTTGCCGCAACTTAAAATCTCGCTCACCTCCCTGCTTTGCCTCTGCTACTCTGGCTGCTCTCCCTTCTGCTCCACAATTCTCAGATCTATCTACAGATGATGCCACTAACACTTTCCTCTCTGTCCTGTCTTCCACCCTTGACTCTCTCTGTCCTCTATCTTCTAGACCAGCATGCCCCATTGCTACCCAATGGCTGTCTGATATGTTACGTGCTAACAGGACCAAACCGCAGGCTGCAGAGCATAAATCCAAAACTCCATTGGACCTGGATGCTGACCAGTCACTCTTAGCAGCTTTTCAGTCTGCTGTCTCTTCAACTAAAACCTCCTTCTTCCACAACAAAATACAATCTGCATCCAAAAAACCACACAGACTCTTTGCCACCTTCTCATCCCTTCTGTGTCCCCTGCCACCTCCTCCTCCCTCTTCTCTCACTGCTGAAGACTTTGCTTTGTTTTTCAGAGACAAAGTCAAAGCGATCACTGATAAATTCTCACCATCAACCTGCCCGGCTCGTGCTGGACCTCCCTGCAAAGCTATCCTCTCCAACTTCAAGTCGCTCTCCAAATCTGAAATCGCTGACCTCCTGATACTGCACAGAGCCACCACCTGCTCGCTTGATCCGATCCCATCATCACTCCTTCAGAACATTTCCCCGCAACTCTCCTCCTTTGTCTCTTCTATCATCAGTTCCTCACTCTCCTCTGGCTGTTTCCCAGCTGCCTTCAAAACTTCTCTAATTTCACTTCTGTTAAAAAAATCCTCCCTGGACCCCAATCTGGTTGAAAATTGCAGACTGGTATCTCTCTCTCCTCTCCTTCCTGTCCAAAACCCTTGAGCGGGTAGCCTGTGATCAGCTGTCCGATTTCCTCACCCAGAACCATCTCCTTGATGGTCATCAGTCTGGTTTCAAAGTTGGTCGCTCCACTGAAACCGCCTTTCTGGCAGTATCTGATGCTCTCTAAGCTGCTAGAGCTGCCTCCCTCTCCTCGGTCCTCATCCTCCTTGATCTGTCTGCTGCATTTGACGCCGTAAATCACCGGATTCTACTCTCCTCTCTTAACCAGCTTGGGATCAAAGGTACAGCACTCAGATGGTTTGAGTCCTACCTCTCTGACAGATCCTAGCAAACGGTCTGGCGGAGCTCTCGTTCTTCTCCTCTGCCTTTCTCCGGTGTTCTGCAGGGCTCAGTATTGGGTCTTCTTCTTTTCTCCAGCTACACCTCCTCCCTCGGTCCGGTCATAGCCTCCCATGGTTTCAAATACCACTGCTATGCTGATGATACCAGCTCTTTCTCTCCATTCCACCTGGTGCGTCAGACATCTCCTCACGCATTGCTGCCTGCCTGTTGGACATCTCTTCATGGATGTATGATCACCACCTCCAACTCAACCTCTCCAAAACAGAGGTTCTTTACCTCCCAGCTGGCCTGTCCTCCTGTCACGACCTCTCGATCAAACTGGACAACTCACTCATTTCGCCTAGCTCCTTTGCTAAGAGTCTGGGAGTTACAACTGATGTGAGTCTGTCATTCTCTCAACATACTGAAGCCACAACCCGGTCCCGCAGATACACACACACATTTTCAGAACCGCTTGTCCCATACGGGGTCACGGGGAACCGGAGCCAACCCGGTAACACAGGGCGTAAGGCCGGAGGGGGAGGGGACACACCCAGGACGGGACGCCAGTCCGTCGCAAGGCACCCCAAGCGGGACTCGAACCACAGACCCACGGAAGAACAGGACCCGGTCCAACCCACTGCGCCACCGCGCCCCCCCTTTCCCGCAGATACATCCTGCATAATATTCATAGGATCCATCCCTACCTCGCTACTGACTCCACCCAACTACTTGTCCAGGCCATGGTGACTTCCCGTCTGGACTACTGCAACTCTCTCCTGCTAATGCCATCAAACCTCTGCAGCTTCTACAGAATGCTGCTGCACGAGTTGTGTTTGATTTGCCAAAGCCCTCCCATGTATTGCCTCTACTCATCTCTCTGCACTGGCTTCCTATAGCTGCCCGAATCAAATTCAAAATCCTTGTTACTGTGTACAAATGCATCAATAGAACTGCTCCCAGCTATTTGCAGGACTTGATCAACCGGTACACCCTAGCCAGGCCCCTCCACTCATCTACTTCTGCTCGTTTGGTGGTCCTGTGCACAAAAGGCAAAGCTCGGAGGTTCTCGTTTCTGGGTCTGTTGTGGTGGAATGACCTTCCCCTATCACTCAGAACTCTGTCTGTTTTCAAGAAGGGTGTGAAAACCCACCTTTTCCAGATCCACTTTGCCCAAGATCTTCTCAGATCATCTATGGCGTAACCGTTCACACATCGTAACTCCAGAAGCATCCCCAGATACAACCTTTATTCAGTCATTACTCTGGTATTGTACTGCTCATTTGTGTATCTTATAATATTTAATTAAAAAAAAATTGGTGTGGATATCGGGATTTGTCTGTGTCTTATGCACCTACTTGAACAATGAACATCGGTGTAGCAAGCGGTAGGAAACAAACTAGGTTTGCTTGAGACTTTCATGTCCGCAGCTATGTCTCCTCTTCTTAATGTAATGCGTAAATTGTACTTTTGCTGAGATGTACGTAGCTTTGGACAAAGCATTTGCGAAATGAATAAATGTAAATGTTTGGCACTGTCTACACGCTTTGCAGGGTGTAAGACACAGGTGTCTGCATTATCACTATCATACGTGAAACACCTTTGTGTTTTCCTGTTCCAGTTAGTTTTTGCTGACATTTGGCTTTTTCCGAGAATTGAGTATGTTCTCCTATAAGAAATAATGGTAATTTGACCTCCTTACAGTGGCAATGATCTTAAAGGGATGATTTTACAAACAAATCAGTCTTGTTTTGTTTTGTGCGGGATGGGTGGGTGTGCAAAGAGCACCCCCTGATGTTTGCATTCTTCTCTTGAAAGGAAAGACCAGAAATGTCAGACTGACCTGAGCGGGACACTGTCTTTGGAGGAACTTGTCCTCCAGCCTCTTGTCACAGGAGCACCATTGGGGTTGTGTGTCTATTTTCTGTACATTTTTCATTTGTCTTCTGTCATTTATTGAACTCTGTTTTATACAAGGAGCAGTGCTCTTGTACGCTGCGTAAAGTGAGATGGTATGTAGTGGTTCCCTTGTGCCAGGTACTTACCCTGCATTGCTTCAGTAATAACTAGGTGCCGTATAAAGGGTCCATCATTGTGAAGCTGATAACATTATAAATAACCCTGAACAAAGGAGTCAGAAAAATATGAGAACATATCAGTAAGAGCAGCAAAGATACACAATTGTGAGTGTGCAGAACAGCAGGGGACGCTCTGTGCAGACCTCATGGAGCAGTGCAGTGTGGGAAAGGAGGCTCCCTGAGCCCATTGCAGTCACTGCATGGTGGGCTGTGATGTGTACTGCTTCATGCTGTGTGACCACACTGAAGGCTTCTACTACTACTACTATTAATAATAATAATAATAATAATAATAACAACAACAACAACAACAACAATAATAATAATAATAATAATAATAATAATAATAATAATAATAATAATAGTTATTATTATTATTCTTGGCCTGGGTAGGAGGAGAGGGTCAGTTTTTGATTCCAATAGAGTGGTGTCCTGTGTGAAATGAGAGAGGTGCAACGTGGCAATCCTGTTCCCGCTCCCACAGGGGACTCAGACACCTCTGGGGTCCCATGTTGCTCAGGAAACTGCAGTTCGGATTACTCTTGAGTGCACTTGCTAGGTTACGGCAATTTGCTGGTCCCAACAGCGGAAAAACACCAGTCCTCAGACAGTCATCAACATGTCAGGGCCCTCGGTGTCAGGGGTCCGTTCAGTGTGAACCGGACAGCAGGTGAGCATTTCGCAAACACACACTGGAGATTGAACACACATCACTGAGCTGTGGAGACACAGCGGTGCAGCTCCAGGAGGAGGCCTGACGGAAACCCAAAAGCTGCAAAACTCAACTCTCAGCAACTTACATTTAAGTTTTGCATATAGAATTTATTTCCAAAGAATAATAAAAGATAAGTACCTTTCACATGCCTTCACATTTGTAACTGCTCTTTTCCTGATTAACAATCCAAGGATTTTGTCAGGAATTCAGTAATTAGAACATAAGAGAATCTCTCTGTATGACAAGAGGTGCTGGGCTGTTTGGGTTGTCAGTTCAAACCCAGCAAAGATTTTGTGGAATGATTGTGTGGATTTTCTCCTGTGATGGATTGGCATCCCACCCAGGATGCATCCTGATCAGCCTTTGGATGGGCTCCACACCACTGTGACCCTGACTTGGTGCAGCAGTTAATGGTGAATGAGCGTGTAAGATAACAGAACCTACATGCTATGTGTGGTCATGTGATCTGATTAAGCCCAGAAGAACGAGGTAACAATGAGCACAACCCACAGCACAACGAACACAGGAGCGCAGTCGTGTTACTCTCAGTTCTACATGGAGAAATCATTCATCTTACTGATTGTCACCATCACCACAGGTCAGAGCTGTTGGACAGTAATTCCTGTTCTCACTGTCACCTGGGGATTTGTGTTCTTTACTGTGGTAAATATTGTAGGGTTGTGTTCTTGTGTCATTTCTTTGTCATCTTTGATATTTATATGTTCTCTTTTCAGGACTGAGTGCTGGTGATGATATCAGACCTGAAAAGGATCACCAGTCCGGTAAAGAAGGAGAATCAGTGACACTGAGCTGTAAATACAGTACTAACAGTGAAGATGTTTATCTCTACTGGTACAGACAGAACCCGAACCAGGCTCCTCAGTACCTCCTCTACAAGGGGGCCCGATCAGACAGTAGTGCTGAACACAGTACAAATAAGAGATTCAAATGTACCACATCCAGGGACTCAACCCAGCTCACCATCGAAGCTCTTACCATGTCAGACACAGCCATCTACTACTGTGCTCTGAGGGTGGCACAGGGAGCAAAAGTCACTGAGAAGCTCTACAAAAACTCTTTTGCCCAGAACTTCCTCTCAGCAACTATGAAATGCAGCTTCCTTCCCACAGTGTGGGATCAGTTCCACAGCAGCAGAATTTTATTATTATTATTTTATTTTTTATAAAGCGCTCTTCTCACGCAGTGACACAGAGCGCTTTAACACAGACATAAGGCAATAAAAATTGATACAAACAAAGAAGACAGTCAACTAATGTCTACCATAATGAAGAACTTATAATAGAGCTACAAGTATACCTACTGGCCACTGGGGAAAGGAACAAAAACTCCCAACTGTAAGTTGAGGGAGAAAAAAACCTCTCGGGGTCCACGGGCCAGTGGTTGTCCACCCCTCCTGGGCATTCTAAAAAATAACAATTTGTAAGCCAGTGTAACAAGTAATTATAATGTTGGTAAATGGCATCTTGGATCCCCAACTTGGCATGGAACGTCTCGATCGTCACGGCAGATGGACATCATCCTCTGTCAGCACGGGATTCGTCTGTCACCGCTGGCCAGCCTCCTCAGGTCTTATGTAGCGAGGTAGTGCTCAACGAGAAGATAGGACAGAGTTAGTAATTTGTTACTTAAGAAAATTTAAAATGCATTGTTGTAAAGGTGATAAAATAAATAACCAAGGCAGGTTGAATTACATTACGAGGTGGAATGCCTGAGTGAACATATAAGTCTTAAGTCGGGATTTGAAAACAGAAACAGACGGGGCATTTCTGACAGTAACTGGTAGACTATTCCACAGTTTAGGTGCTCTATAACTAAAGGTGCGACCTCCTACTGAGGTCTTATTGATGACAGGTACTTTAAGGTAACCTGTATCTAATGAACGGCGATATCGTCCTGGGATATAAAAATTAATGATCTTTTAAGGGTAAGCCGGAACTTCAGAAGTAACTGTGGTTACTGTGGTAAACATGACTGTTGATGGGGTGAGACAGTGAAGTAAATCTGGGAGGAAGGTGCTGCAAATGTGGTCAGAACTGGTACAGTAGCTGTTGCACAGACAGGTGGATGATGTGTGTCCAGAATTTTCAGAATTTATTTAGAGAGAGAAAGGTTCAAATCTTCAAGTGAGATGGACTTTCAGAGGACACTCAGGAACAGGAGCAGGACCAGGCCTGGTGAGATACACAAAGACAAACACTCGAGTGTTTCTGTAACTAGTCAAGCACTGTCACACACTCAAAACTCCACACACTCGTGATGCCTTTTCCAATTCTGGGAAGGGGGGACCTCTGGTGGTCCTGCAAGGAACTGAAACCCAGGGTCAGGAGATTGTTAGTGTTATTCCATTTGCATTAACATATATACCTTACATGAAATTAACAGATCATGGGTGAAGTGAGTCTGGCAGAGGAGAGTTTTAAGACCCTTTTTAAATATGGGCAGAGATTCATGATCTCTTAAGTTCATGTGAGGTGTAATGCTCATGCACAATAACTTCAAGATCATGCTCAGATAAACCTTTATGCAGCTACTCCTTCTCACACACACACACACACTCTTTCAGAACCACTTGTCCCACACAAGGTCACAGGGAACCAGAGCCTACCCAGCAACAGAGGGCAGAAGGCCAGAGGGGGAGGGGACACACCCAGGACAGGACACCAGTCTGTCATAAGGCACCCCAAGCAGGACTCAAACCCCAGAACAACCAGAGAGCAGGACCCGGTCCAACCCACTGCACCACCGCACCACCGCACCCCCTTCAACAACAACAACAACAACAACAACAACAACAACAACACACACACACTTTCAGAACTGCTTGTCCCATACGGGGTCGCGGGGGAACCGGAGCCTACCTGGCAACACAGGGCATAAGGCCGGAGGGAGAGGGGACACACCCAGGACGGGACACCAGTCCGTTGCAAGGCACCCCAAGCGGGACTCGAACCCCAGACCCACTGGAGAGTAGGACCCAGTCCAACCCACTGCGCCACCACGCCCCCAACAGCAATACAATATTCACTAAATAATAAAAGCTAAAAAGTAAGCAAACTGGTAACTGAGGACCGTAAAACTAAAATCTTCCAAATAGAAAAAGGAGGGATGAATAAACCTCTGGAGGTCCAAATACCTGTGGCTGCACACAATCCACAATGGCACATTGGACTGTGGTGACAGAGGATCTGTGTGTGTCTCTATTTCCAAAATGTGTCCAGGTGGAGTTACAGACTGAAGCTGAAGTCGCACCTCCATGTCCAGGTCTGTATATCGTATATTTGCTTGAGTTTTGCTTTTGACCACTCCGTCCACCTGTGGGTCTGACACACGAAGCTGCTGCTGAGGTTGTGAGCATGTTATTCCACATATGGCCTAATGGGGGCGACACCACACCAGAAACATCTGCTCTTTCAGCCCCAGCACTTTTTGCAACCTTCCCGTTAACATTTGTCACTGCAGAGAGGTTTGGTCTAAAAGTGGGGAAACAACCAGAGAGACGGATAAATGCAACAGACACACAGATCAGTTTGTTGTCTTTAGTCACTGAGCAGATCAGTAATGGCACATGGGCTCAACATTATTGTCATTCTTGCTACAATTTGCTTTGGTATGACTTTTATATTCACAATTAATTATTTTGTTCAATCAATTATGATGGAATTTGGTTGTGTCTCATAAATATTGTGTCCTTTTCTCCCCAGAAATCAGAGCTCAGGATTCGGTGACTCAGTCCACAGGAGATGTGATCGGATACGAAGGAGGATCAGTGACTCTCAGCTGTACCTATACACTTAGCAGCACAACCACACACTACTTGTTCTGGTACATCCAGCATCCTAATGACCCTCCCAAGTACATGCTGAGACGTGACAAATACAGCAACGATACAGTACAAGAGTACAAGAAAAGATTTAATACAAAACTCAACACAAGTTCAGTACCTTTGACAATAGAGGATGTGCAGCTGTGTGACTCTGCTGTGTATTACTGTGCGCTGAAGCCCACAGTGACAGAAACACTCTGAACCCCTTACAGAAACTCCAGAACACTGTCACACTCTTACAGTAGGACACCTTCTGCTTCATTCTCAGATTTCTCTATTATTTGTAAATTAATACTGCAAGTTATTCAATAGCTGCTGTTTGATTATAGTGTTTATAGAGCAAGGTAACACTTTCAACTCACACACTGCGAGCAGTTTAGAGTCACCACTTCACCTGACACACCACTTATTCTTTGGACTATTGCAGGAAACCAATTGAATTAAATTCAAAATCCATCCATCCAACTATCCATTGTCCACAACCGCTTGTCTCAAGCAGAGTCCCAGCAACACAGGGTGCAATGTCGAAGGTACAGACCTTGGACGGGACGTCACTCAGTCCCAAAGCACCTTAATCAGGGCTCAAACCCCAGACCCACCACACAGCCAGCATCAGCTGAACGCACTGCACCACCTTTCCAAACATCTAAGAAGACAAATTAAAAAATTCAAAATCATGCCAACTTGGTACTAAGTGATAATACTTGCAGTTCATATCTGATTCATGTTTAACTCTAGAGAGTCATGTGTAATAATATTGATGTGTGTTCCAGCACAGATGAGTGTGTGTGTGTGTGTGTGTGTGTGTGTGTGTGTGTGTGTGTGTGTGTGTGTGTGTGAAGGAGGAGCTGAGCACTTCAGGGCAGGAGGAGTTCTCCTGTACAGTAGAGGAAGTGTTGAGCTCTAACTGTACACACTGTCAGTGTGTCTTTCTCCATCCACCATGATGTTGTTCTCTTCATTTCTCCTGCTCTCAGCACTTCTAGGTAAGTCACACTTTACACACAGTTCTTATGTTTGGTAATACTAAAATACACACACACACACATTTCCAGAACCGCTTGTCCCATACGGGGTCACGGGGAACCGGAGCCTAACCCGGTAACACAGGGCGTAAGGCCGGAGGGGGAGGGGACACACCCAGGACGGGACGCCAGTCCGTCGCAAGGCACCCCAAGCGGCACTTGAACCCCAGACCCACCGGAGAGCAGGACTGTGGTTCAACCCACTGCACCACCGTGCCCCCCATTAATACTAAAATATTACAAGAAAAAACTAAAATATTATAAATTTCAATGGAAAATTGAAGTATAGCACCATTTAAAATAATGGTGTTCAAAGCTAATAAGATCATTTCTAATTTTCAAAATAAGATAACTGTTATAATTTATAAATTGAAATTAACATCTACTTCATTTCCCATAGATTACAGTGCTGGAGATTCTATAACACCACTCAGTGACGTAGTTCATGATTTGGAAAGAAACAATGTTACACTTTCCTGCAACTACAACGGATCAGCTGATAGTTTTCTGTGGTACCGACAGTACTCCAGATCAAAACCAGAATATCCATCCATCTTACTCCGCTATCCGCGGCCGGGTCGCGGGGGCAGCAGTCTGAGCAGAGTCCTCCAGACTTCCCTCTCCCCGCACACCTCCTCCAGCTCCTCTGGGGGAACCCCAAGGCGTTCCCAGGCCAGCCGGGAGACGTAGTCTCTCCAACGTGTCCTGGGTCTGCCCCGAGGCCTCCTCCCAGTGGGACAAGCCCGGAGCACCTCCCCAGGGAGGCGTCCAGGAGGCATCCGGAACAGATGCCCAAGCTACCTCAACTGGCTCCTCTCGATGCAGAGGAGCAGCGGCTCTACTCCGAGCTCCTCCCGGGTGACTGAGCTCTTCACCCTTTCCCTAAGGGTGCGCCCAGCCACTCTGCGGAGGAAACTCATTTCTGTCGCTTGTATCCGCGATCTCATTCTTTCGGTCATGATCCACAACTCATGACCATAGGTGAGGGTAGGAACGTAGATTGACCGGTAAATTGAGAGCTTTGCCTTACGGCTCAGCTCCCTCTTCACCACAACAGACCGGTGCAATGACCGCATTACTGCGGATGCCGCACCGATCCGTCCGTCAACCTGCCGCTCCATTTTTCCCTCACTCGTGAACAAGACCCCGAGATACTTAAACTCCTCCACTTGAGGGAGGAGCCCCCCCCCAACCCGGAGGGGGCAATCCACCTTTGTCCGACTGAGGACCATGGTCTCGGATTTGGAGGTGCTGATTCTCATCCCCGCCGCTTCACACTCGGCTGCAAACCTCTCCAGTGCACGCTGCAAGTCTTGATTTGATGAAGCCAACAGGACCACATCGTCCGCAAAAAGCAGAGACGAGATCCTGCGGCCACCAAAACAGACACCCTCCGTTCCCTGGCTGTGCCTAGAAATTCTGTCCATAAAGATAATGAACAGAATCTGTGACAAAGGGCAGCCCTGGCGGAGTCCAACATGCACCGGGAACAGGTCTGACTTACTGCCGGCAATGCGAACCAAGCTCCTGCTCCGGTCATACAGGGAACGAACAGCCCGTAGCAACGAGCCCCGAACCCCATAATCCCGAAGTACCCCCCATAGGATGCCACGAGGAACACGGTCAAATGCCTTCTCCAGGTCCACAAAACACATATGGACTGGTTGGACAAACTCCCATGAACCCTCCAACACCCTAGTGAGGGTATAGAGCTGGTCCAGTGTTCCATGGCCAGGGCGAAAACCGCATTGCTCCTCCTGTATCCGAGGTTCGACTATCGGTCGGATTCTCCTCTCCAGTACCCCGGCATAGACTTTCCCAGGGAGGATAAGGAGTGTGATCCCCCTGTAGTTGGAACACAATCTCCGGTCCCCCTTCTTAAAAAGAGGGACCACCACCCCGATCTGCCAGTCCAGAGGCACCGTCCCCGAACTCCACGCGATGCTGCAGAGGCGTGTCAGCCAAGACAGCCCCACAACATCCAGAGACTTGAGAAACTCGGGGCGGATCTCATCCACCCCCGGAGCCTTGCCACCGAGGAGTTTTTTGACCACCTCAGCAACTTCAGCCAGGGTAATGGACGAGTCCCCCTCCGAGCCCCCAGCCTCAGCTTCCTCTACGGAAGGCGTGTCGGAGGGATTGAGGAGATCCTCAAAGTACTCCTTCCACCACCCAAGGACATCCTCAGTTGAGGTCAGCAGCACACCACTTCCACTGTAAACAGTGTTGGCGGAACACTGACGGTTTGCCAGAATCTCTTTGAGGCCGACCGAAAGTCTTCTTCCATGGCCTCACCGAACTCCTCCCAGGCCCGAGTTTTTGCTGCGGCGACTGCCAGAGCCGCGCTCCGTCTGGCCCGCCGGTACCCGTCAGCTGCTTCAGGAGTCCCATGAGCCAGCCAGGCCCAATAGAACTCCTTCTTCAGCTTGACGGCATCCCTTACCGCCGGTGTCCACCACCGTGTTTGGGAATTGCCGCCGCGACAGGCGCCGGAGACTTTATTGCCGCAGCTCCGAACCGTTGCCCCGACAAGGGAGGTGTGGAACATAGTCCATTCAGACTCAATGTCCCCAGTCTCCCTCGGGACCTGGTTGAAGCTCGGAGGTGGGAGTTGAAGACCTCTCTGACAGGGGCCTCCGCCAAACGTTCCCAACAGACCCTCACTATGCGTTTGGGCCTGCCAGGTCTGTCCAGCTTTTTCCCCCGCCGTCGAATCCAACTCACCACCAGGTGGTGATCAGTTGACAGCTCAGCCCCTGTCTTCACCCGAGTGTCCAAGACATATGGCCGAAGATCAGAAGGAACGACTACAAAGTCGATCATCGACCTCCGACCTAGGGTGTCCTGGTGCCAAGTGCACTGATGGACACCCTTATTCATGAACATGGTGTTCGGTATGAACAAACCGTGACTAGCACAGAATTCCAATAACAACTCACCACTCGGGTTCAGATCAGGGATGCCGTTCCTCCCAATCACGCCCCTCCAGGTATCACTGTCGCTGCCCACGTCCCCCAAAGTCCCCCAGTAGAATGACAGAGTCACCAGTGGGAGCGCTTTCCAGCACGCCCCCCAGGGACTCTAAAAAGGCCGGGTACTCTACACTGCCGCTAGGCGCATAAGGACAAACGACAGTGAGAGACCGTTCCCTGACTCGAAGGCGTAGGGAGACGACCCTCTCATTCACCGGGGTAGACTCCAACACATGGCGGCTGAACTGGGGGGCTATTAATAAGCCCACACCAGCCCGCCGCCTCTCACCCTGGGCAACACCAGAATAGTGGAGAATCCACCCTTGGTCGAGAAGAGTGGTTTCAGAACCCAAGCTGTGAGTGGAAGTGAGCCCGACTATATCTAGACGGTATCTCTCAGCCTCCTGCACTAGCTCAGGCTCCTTCCCCGCCAGTGAGGTGACATTCCAAGTCCCAAAAGCTAGAGTTGGCGCCCGAGGTTTGGGTTGGCCGGGCACTCAGCCCCGACCACTGCCCAAATCACAACGAACCGGCCCCTTATGTCCTCTCCGGCAAGTGGTGAGCCCACCGAAGAGTGGCTCCACGTCATGGCTTCGGGCTGAGCCTGGCCAGGCCCTGTGGGCATAGACCTGGCCACCAGGCGCTCGTTTTACTGTCCGTGTTTTCATTCAGTATTTGTGACATATTTGTCCCATAGTAACAGAACATTAATATCATTTCTGTATGTGGAATAAAAGTCATTGGTCATGTGATGTGAAGATCTGCTCCCCTCTAGTGGTGAAATGTGTTTATTCCACATTTTTACACCTCTACATTTTTTAATATTTTTCAAATTCTTTTACCACTATATTTTGTTACTTTATTTGTTTTACTACTTATTGTATCCTATTTTAATCATTACACTGTATATCCTTCATACTTCAGCAGTATAATTTCTACTGTATTTGTATTGCCATATTTATATTTATAAAATACACACACACACACACACACACACACACACACACACACATTGTCTGAACTGCTTGTCCCATTCGGGGTCACGGGGAACCGGAGCCTACCCGGCAACACAGGGCGTAAGGCCGGAGGGGGAGGGAACACACCCAGGACGGGACGCCAGTCCGTCGCAAGGCACCCCAAGTGGGACTCAAACCCCAGACCCGCTGGAGAGCAGGACCCGGTCCAACCCACTGCACCACCGCACCCCCCTATTTATAAAATATATATATTTATATTGCGGCTGGATAGTGTGGTGGTAAGGTTGCTCCCTTTCACCTGGGAAACTGGGGTTTGAATCCTGGTCATGGCCTACATCCAGTAGGGGTCCTTAGGCAAGACCTCCTTATGCTTGGCTCTGCCTACCTCAGATATGAAAGTGAAAACAAAGAGAGCCATGCTGGCTCAGGTGTTGCCTGGATTAACAAGGTCTGTGCCAGATGTTGGGGAACCAGGACATACTGATGATAAGTGGGCTACTGGAACTAGAACAAGGCATGCATGGACAAGAGAGGAGAATAGGGAACTGCTCGAATGCTACTACACAAGTAATCCCAGTGAAAGGGGTTACATGAAGAGGATGTGGAACCTATGGATACTTTGAAACCCAACAGCAAGACTAATGCCTAAACAACTAGTAGCTCAGTGTTACAACAACTGCTATCACAATTAGAGATTGATGAGGTGCAACACAAATGTTATGGCAAGGGGAGCCAGGATGACAGGTCAGGGGGGAGATATCATCATCCCCACACTCCAAGATTGGGTACCAAGCCCCAAGAACAATGAGCCCTTGTAAGCTGAATGCAAGAGCAGCTGACCTAAGAGATAAGATCATGACTAAGAAGGACACCGGGAGCCCCCGTGGCCGATTACCAAGACCAAGTGAAGTACCTACTGAAAGTCTACTAGAAGATGTGAATGCAGCACTATGAACAATCCTACTGAGACCAACCAGTTACTGCAGCAACAGTGATCCTTGAGATGCTTGGATACAAGATGAAAGCCAAGCATAAGAAGCAGTATCCTCCATGGAAAAGAAGGCTAGAGGCCAAGATCAAGGCAGCACGAAGGGAAGTTAGCCAGCTATTGGAACTGCAGAAAGGCATGATGAGGATCCTGCCTAAGAAGTCCAGCAAGCTGTCTATACCTGAGGCCTTGAAAACTGCCAAGCAAAGACTCACAGCCTTGGCTAGCTGCCTGAAGAGGTACACAAGAGAGATAGAGGGCGGAAGAATAAACCAGATGTTCTCCATAGAACCATCCAAAGTGTACTCTCAGTGGCAGGGTAATAACATGAGAGCAGACCCACCAAGGTTGGAGACTGAGCAATACTGGAAAAACATATGGGAGAAGGAGGCATCACATAACAACAAAGCCCAGTGGCTAGTGGATCTAAGAGCAGACCACAGCAACCTCCCTGAACAGGATCCAGTAACCATCACAGTGGCAGACATCCAAGAAAGAGTCTCAAGTATGAAGAACTGGACAGCACCAGGCCCTGACATGATCCACACCTTCTGGCTAAAGAAGCTAACTGCACTCCATGAGCGCCTGGCAGCACAAATGAACCAGCTGCTAACAGATGGGACCCACCTTGAATGGTTAACAGAAGGCCGGACAGTCCTGATCCTGAAGGACCCCCAGAAAGGAGCAGTCCCATCCAACTATTGCCCGCTAACCTGGAAGCTGCTCTCAGGTATCATAGCGGCTAAGATGAACAGGCATATGGCTCAATACATGAGCGGGGCCTAGAAAGGAATTGGTAGAAACACAAGAGGAGCAAAACACCAGCTACTGGTAGACAGAACAGTCACTCGAGACTGCACAACCTGTACACCACCTGGACTGACTACAAGAAAGCCTATGACTCGATGCCTCACTCATGGATCCTGGAATGCTTAGAACTATACAAGATCAACAGGACACTAAGAGCCTTCATCAGGAACTCAATGGGGCAGTGGAAAACAACCCTAGAGGCCAACTCCAAGCAAATTGCGCAAGTCACCATCAAGTGCGGTATCTACCAAGGAGATGCATTGTTCCCACTGCTGTTCTGCATCCCCCTCAGCCAGATCATCGCCAAGACTGGCTACGGATACCGACTCCGGAATGGAGTAAACATCAGTCACCTCTTCTACATGGATGACATCAAGCTGTATGCCAAGAGTGAACGAGATATCGATTCCCTGATCCACACCACCAGGATCTACAGCAATGAATATCGGAATGTCATTGGGATTGGATAAGTGTAGCCGGATGGTAACAAAGAGAGGGAAGGTAGTCAGAACCGAGGGGATTGTACTACCAGAAGGCAACATAGCAGATGTTGAGGACAGCTACAAGTACCTTGGAATCCCGCAGGCACATGGGAATCATGAAGAGGTCGCAAGGAAAGCAGCAACCGCCAAATACCTGCAGAGAGTACGGCAAGTCCTGAGAAGTCAGCTGAATGGAAAGAACAAGGTCCGGGCTATCAACACCTATGCCCTGCCGGTCATCAGATACCCCGCTGGCATAATAAGCTGGCCAAAAGAGGAGATAGAAGCCACTGACATCAAGACAAGGAAGCTCCTGACAATGCATGGAGCGTTTCACCCCAAATCCAGCACCATGAGGCTGTACGCTAAGCGGAAAGAAGGAGGCCAAGGACTAGTGAGCGTCAGAGCCACTATCCAAGATTAAACAACAAAGATCCTTGACTACATCAGGAACATGGCCCCGACTGATGAGATGCTTAGTGAATACCTCAGGCAGCAGAAACCCGAGAAGGAGGGCGAGGAAGAACAGGAACCATCATGGAAGGACAAACCCCTACACGGTATGTACCACCGGCAGATTGAAGAAGTGGCTGATATCAAAAAATCATACCAGTGGCTGGACAAAACTGGACTGAAAGACAGCACAGAGGCACTAATCATAGCAGCACAGGAACAAGCTCTAAGTACAAGATCGATAGAGGCCGAGGTCTACTGCACCAGGCAGGACCCCAGGTGCAGGCTGTGCAAAGATGCCTCTGAGACAATCCAGCATATAACAGCAGGGTGTAAGATGCTAGCAGGTAAGGCATACATGGAACTCCATAAACAAGTGGCTGGCATAGTGTACAGGAACATCTGTGCCGAGTATGGGCTGGAAGTCCCAGGATCAAAGTGGGATACACCCCCGAGGGTGGTCGAGAATGACCGAGCTAAGATCCTGTGGGACTTCCAGATCCAGACTGACAAACTGGTAATGGCTAACCAGCCGGACATAGTAGTGGTGGACAAACAGAGGAAGAAAGCCGTAGTGATAGATGTCACCATCCCAAGCGATGGCAACATCAGAAAGAAAGAACATGAGAAGCCTGAGAAATACCAAGGACTGTGAGAGGAGCTAGAAAAGATGTGGAAGGTGAAGGCAACAGTGGTCCCTGTGGTAATCGGAACACTAGGGGCCGTGACCCCTAATCTGGGAGAGTGGCTCCAGCAGATCCCGGGAACAACATCCGAGATCTCTGTCCAGAAGAGCGCGGTCCTAGGAACAGCTAAGATACTGCGCAGAACCCTCAAGCTCCCAGGCCTCTGGTAGAGGACCCGAGCTTGAAGGAGTAAGACCGCCTGTGAAAAGGTGGGCGAGTGGGGAATTTTTATATTTCATGTCACATACAGTGTGCTGGAATACAGGACCAAATCAACAAAAAATGTGCCACAGTCCAAACAATTAAAATGTATTGTATTTTACAGTATTATTTGTGATAAAGTTCACATAGTTTTAAAAGAAAAAAATGCTCTCAGATTGAAATTGCCTGATCTATATTTGTTAATAAAATTGAATAATTGCAGTCATTACTTAAACAAGGGAAATGAATTTTCACTTATTAATTCGCTGCCGGGGGTGCGGTGGCGCAGTGGGTTGGACCGCAGTCCTACTCTCCGGTGGGTCTGGGGTTCGAGTCCCGCTTGGGGTGCCTTGTGACGGACTGGCGTCCCGTCCTGGGTGCGTCCCCTTCCCCCCTCCGGCCTTACGCCCTGTGTTGCCGGGTAGGCTCTGGTTCCCTGTGACCCCGTAAGGGACAAGCGGTTCTGAAAATGTGTGTGTGTGTGTGTGTGTGTGTGTGTGTGTGTGTAATTTGCTGCCTGAACTCTTGGTGGCGCTCTTTAACAAAAGTTCCCACCCTCACACCAGTGAATAAAAAGGCGTTTTGAAGTAACAGACAAATTGCTTGTGTGATGCAGACTGTACATGACACTATTTCTACTTTATAAGGTTCTGGATCTTTCTGGGAACATTCTTCCCTCAAACCCAGAGCCGAAACATCAACAAACCATTTTTTACAGCCGGGTATAGACCTGAGTAACCACAGTGATTCAACCAGAAGAAACTGATCTCAAACCATATTTTAAAGTCATCTATAATAGACACCATGATTGTTTTTACAACAGTGCTGCTTATTGGACTAATGTGTAAGTATGTTTATCATTTAGCTTCTAACTGTGGAAATATCATTTCTCAGTCTAATTAGTTTTTTTGTCCTTTTTTCAGTAGGAGTTGATGCAGATAAAGTTGAACAGGAACCTTTTATATATTTTTTGGAAGGAGACAAAGCTCTACTGACATGCAACCATGACATCACTAACTTCAACTCTATGTACTGGTATGTACAGCACGTGAACAAAGAACCTGAATATATTATTCATGGAGTTAATGAAGCCGATTCCAAAGGAAGGTTCTCAATGGATGTGGACAGAAAGGGACGTTCGACCAACCTGTCCATCAGTGACACTCAGACAGAAGACTCAGCTGTGTATTACTGTGCTGTGCAGCCCACAGTGACAGCAACACTCTGAACCCCTTACGGAAACTGAACTGCACAGCTCAGCTCATCTCTTCACATTCCTCTGAAACGTAACATGTCTCAAAAAACGTACAATTAATATTTCAGTAGCTGCTCTTATATTATTAGTCTATATTGAACTGATTACTTTGACAAAAGCACTTTGCACTGATTTACCCATTTGCACAGCAGAGCATTTTTGTTGTTTGAATGGAGGGTAAGTACCTTGATTTACCATAGTGGAATATGGGTTTGCTAAATGACACTGACATATAGGTTACAAAATGACACTGCTTGAACAGTTTACATACATATTAAATTTTATATGCAATATCTGATTAACAGGAATACAGAATCAGCGGCAGTAGAGTATGTCATTATTAATATCAGCATAAATACCAGGTGAAAACATGGGGACAACATAATGTTTTCACCTGCAGATGGTGATGCATTTAATATATTCAGCATTACTATATCACCTGCAATAACCTGATGCTGACAATGTGTTCCTGCACAGCTGAGTGTGTGTGTGTGTGTGTGTGTGAAGGAGGAGCTGAGCACTTCAGGGCAGGAGGAGTTCTCCTGTACAGTAGAGGAAGTGTTGAGCTCTAACTGTACACACTGTCAGTGTGTCTTTCTCCATCCACCACGATGTTGTTCTCTTCATTTCTCCTGCTCTCAGCACTTGTAGGTAAGTCACACTTTACACTCAGTTCCTATGGTTGGTAACACTAAAATATATGAATCAAACAACTGCCTCATAGCACCATTTCAAAAAAATGTATTCAACAAATACAGAGATAATTACATGAATTGTAATTATGAATATCAGAAATTTAACCCTTATTTATAGATTTAAGTTAACATCTATTTTATTTCCCACAGATTACAGTTCTGGAGATTCAATAACACCACTCAGTGACGTAGTTCATGTTTCGGAGGGAAACAATGTTACACTTTCCTGCAACTACAGTGGTACTGTAAATAACCTACAGTGGTATCGACAGTACTCCAGATCAAAACCAGAAAATCTCCTGATCATTTACTCAGGTGAAAAGGAAAAGAAATCTACACATCCTCATCTGTCAGTTATACTGGATAAAGGGAACAACCGTGTCGATCTCAAGTTCTCCTCTACAGCACTGACAGACTCTGCGATGTACTACTGTGCCTTGAGGCCCACAGTGACAGGAAACCCATTTACTCGGTACAAAAACCTCACTGTGACTGAGAAATACTGCACTCTCACAATAACCGAAAGATCCACAGTAGTTTATTGTGTCAAATGGCTACTATATCATTTTGTACAGATTGCACAGGTTTATTTAAACTGAGGTATTGGAAAAGTTATTTAAAAATATAATACAGTGTGGACTGAATTCAGTTCATTGTATCCAAAGTCAAAAGGGAAAAAACTGGATGCCACACCTATATGTTTGTCTATATAGAATCACACAGAAACAGTAAAAATGTCTGAAAGTACTCGAATAATCTAGGTTATGGATTAATAAACCTTGTACTTCCTACTTGTAGTAACATGTCTCACATCAGCATTTTGTATCCACTGTAACCTGGATACAGTCTGGTACGGACAGTTCAATAACAGAGCATTACAGCAGTCCAACCTACTTGAAATAGAAGTAGGAACAAGTTTCTCTGCATCCCAACTACATAAAAATTGCCTCGATTTCACTATATTTCTCAGCTGAAGGAAGCACGACCAAGTCAGTGTAGTAACATGAGACACAAATGACAGGTTTCCGCCCAACAAAAGCAAGGTGTTCAGACAAACACCTCAACTTTCCAGAGTGAACACAGTGCAATTCTCTCGCACAAGACTTGAACAGCAGAAGTAAGAAATACAGTGAAACTAAATTCAAAACAAGTCTTTATTGAGTTAGAAGAGATAAAATTATTGATACCTCTTTCTGGTAAAAAAAAAATTAAATAAATGCTACAAAATCCGTGTAAACATACCGACCTATACCAACCTACAGGCAGAAACTGAAATCAGCTAAACCTGTAATAAGGACTCTTAAAAGATGGACTGAGGAAGCAGAGCAGGACTTACAAGCCTGCTTCAAGTGCACTGATTGGAGTGTTTTTGAGGCTGCTGCTGCCGATATGGATGAGCTAACAGACTCTGTAACATCATATGTCAGTTTCTGTGAGGATATGTGCATCCCTACCAGGACTCGTTTAACATACAACAATGACAAACCGTGGTTCACTGCAAAACTCAGACAGCTTCGTCAGGCCAAAGACGACGCCTACAAGAATGGGGACGGAGTCTTGCATAAACAGGCCAAAAACACACTGGCAAAGGAGATCAGAGTGGCTAAGAGGAACTACTCTGAAAAGCTGAAGAAACAGTTTTCAGCCAACGACCCAGCATCGGTGTGGAAAGGCCTGAAAGACATCACCAATTACAAGACACCATCCTCCAGAACCGTGTCAACTCAACGACTGGCCGACAATTTGAATGAGTTTTATTGCAGGTTTGAAAAACCCTGTCTCACACCCCACACCCATTCTGACCTTCTCTCCATGCATCGATTAACACCTCCAGTAACCCCCACCTTCCCACCTCCTGCACCTTTGATCTGTGAAGAGGAGCTGTGTCGGGTCTTCCACAAACAGAAGACAAGGAAAGCACCAGGCCCAGACGGTGTCTCACCGGCCTGCCTAAAAACCTGTGCTGACCAGCTGGCCCCTATCTTCACAAAGATCTTCAACAGATCACTGGAGATGTGCGAAGTTCCTTCCTGCTTCAAACGCTCCACCATCATCCCCATCCTGAAGAAACCCAAAATCACAGGACTTAATGACTACAGACCTGTCGCCTTAACGTCTGTGGTCATGAAGTCACTTGAAAGATTGGTGTTGGCCTACCTGAAGGACATCACTGGACCCTTGCTGGACCCCCTGCGGTTTGCTTACCGAGCAAACAGGTCTGTGGATGATGCAGTCAACATGGGACTGCACTAAATCCTGCAATATCTGGACAAACCAGGGACTTATGTGAGGATCCTGTTCGTGGACTTCAGCTCAGCCTTCAACACCATCATCCCACACCTCCTCCTGCCAAATTAAGCCAGCTCTCTGTGCCCACCTCCATCTGTCGGTGCATCACCAACTTCCTGACAGACAGGCATCAGCTAGTGAGGCTGGGAAAATTTTCATCCAATACTCGCACGATCAGTACTGGCGCCCCCCAGGGATGTGTGCTCTCCCCACTGCTCTTCTCCCTGTACACCAACGACTGCACCGCAAAAGACCCCTCTGTCAAACTCCTGAAGTTTGCAGACGACACCACACTCATCGGCCTCATCCGGGATGGTGACGAGTCTGCTTACAGACAGGAGGTCCAAGAGCTGGCTGTCTAGTGCAGTCATAACAACCTGGAGCTGAACATGCTCAAAACAGTGGAGGTGATTGTAGACTTTAGAAGAAATACCCCAGCATTATGAAACTCACCATCATGAACAGCACTGTGGCAACAGTGGAGTCATTCAGGTTTCTGGGCACCACCATCTCACAGGACCTGAAGTGAGAGCCCAACATAGACTCCATTGTGAAGAAGGCCCAGCAGAGGTTGTACTTCCTTCGCCAGCAGAGGAAGTTCAAGCTGCCACAGGAGCTACTGATGCAATTCTACTCTGCAGTCATCGAGTCTGTCCTCTGCACTTCTATAACTGTCTGGTTCGGCTCAGCTACGAAATCAGACATCAGAAGGTTACAGCAGATAGTTCGGACTGCTGGAAGAATCATGGGCACATCCCCCCCAGCTCTCCAAAAACTGTAGTCATCCAGAGTCAGCAAAATCATTGTAGACCCCTCACATCCAGGCCACTTCCTCTTCGAACCTTTGCCATCTGGCCGGCGCTACAGAGCACTGAGCACCAGGACAGCCAGGCACAAGAAAAGTTTCTTTCCTCAGGCCATCTACCTCATGAACAGCTAAATCCCCCCTAGGGAGTAAAGTGGTGCAATACACAACACTATTTATACTTATGTTTATTTATCACATCATATCTCTTACTCACATTCCTTTGCATTTGTATAGAACACACCTGTACATACATACAATGTCTAGTGACTATTTTTTGTATATTGTGTACTTTATATTTTTTATCCTTGATTCACATATTCTATCTTCTCATCTGTGTCTTGTTACTGTAACTCTGTCTGTGCTGTAGAAGTTTCTGTCACCAAGACAAATTCCTTGTATGTGTGAACATACTTGGCAGTAAAGCTTGTTCTGATTCTGATTCTAAAACTTCAAGTACACAGAAGACTTTTGAATGTTCATCTCATTTCTCCAGCTTCCACAGCTGAGTACTTCAGGGCAGGAGGAGTCTGTTGCGATCATGTCGTTACGCACACCTTCTAAAAGGGGGCGACACAACATCACAAAGAAGCACAGTTTCAGATGTGATTATCATCATATAAGCTTCTCATTAACATTTGTCACTGCAGAGAGGTTTGGTCTAAAAGTCGGGAGACAACCAGAGAGACTGATAAATGCAACAGACACACAGATCAGTTTGTTGTATTTAGTCACTGAGAAGATCAATAATGGCACATGGGATCAACATTATTGTCATTCTTACTGCATTTTGCCTTGGTATGACTTTTATATTCACAATAAATTATTTTGTTCAATCAATTATGATGGATTTTGGTTGTGTCTTATAAATATTGTGTCTTTTTCTCCCCAGAAATCAGAGCTCAGGATAGAGTCACTCAGTCCACAGGAGATGTGATCGGATACGAAGGAGGATCAGTGACTCTCAACTGTGACTTTACAACTAGCAGCACAGCTCCATTTCTCTTCTGGTACATCCAACACCCTAATGGCTCTCCCAAGTATATTCTGAGAAGGCACACATCTGGAGCTAGTGATACTGCGGCTGAATTCAAGGACAGATTCGATGCCAACATTGAGAAAACCACGGTACCTTTAACAATTCAGAGGCTGCAACTGACTGACTCCGCTGTGTATTACTGTGCACTGACTCCCACAGTGATGAACTCAGGGCAACAGTGGTACAAAAACCTATTTCCCCCAGGGGCTCTATAGGGCAAACTGACACAACCAGAGGTTGGCCTCAGCAGGAAAGAGAGCTGATAATACCTGATTGTAATGTAGTCAGCACATTAGCACAGAAGTACATTCATCTTTGTGGTGCAGCCACGTAACGACTGAAAGTGCATTTAGTTTTCACATGAAAAGGAAAGGAAAGGAGGACTAACAGAGAGAAAGAAGAATGAAAAGAGGAGACGTGAAGCACTGTCAGTTCACCTCGTATAAGTAGATTCTGTTTCTCACCTGTTCCTACTTCTGCTTCCTCCAGCTCCTCTGGACTCTGTGCAAAACCTCTGACAAATTTAAAAATACTGTACTGTACTGGGGGGGCACAGTGGTGCAGTGGGTTTGACTGGGTTCTGCTTTCCGGTGGGTCTGGGGTTTGAGTCCCACTTGGGGTGCCCTGCGATAGACTGGCATCCTGTCCTGGGTGTGTCCCCTCCCCCTCCAGCCTTACTCCCTCTGTTGCCAGGTTAGGCTCCAGCTCCCCGCGACCCCACGTGGAAATTTAAAATACTGTACTGTACTGTACTTTCCTGGAGACGTGAGCAAGTATTTACACACATCCTCCTGGGGGCGACATTGTAGCAATATTTCCACTCCTGTACTTTGAACACCCTCATAAACTCCTCATCAGGACTTGAAACTGCAGAGAGATACTAACAACAAGACTGGAAACAACAAGAGAGATTTTTTACACACTCCACAAACTCTATAGTTTCAAACTGTTTTATAACTTCAGTATGGAATTGTGCCTCAGAATAATTGTTATCCTCACTGCTTGTTACTTAGGTATAATTTCATCCATATTTTTATTTAGTGCATTTTGTTAAACTACTCTTATGCATTAAAAAAATATGTATTCTTTCTTCACCAGACATCAGAGCTGAAGACACAGTGACTCAGTCCACAGGAGATGTGATCGGATACGAAGGAGGATCAGTGACTCTCAGCTGTAACTTTACAACAAGTTCTACAAATCCGTATCTCTTCTGGTACATCCAGTGTCCTCGTGATTCTCCCAAATACATCCTAAGGCGGAATGCATATAACAACGATACATTAGAAGAGTACAAGAAAAGATTTAATGCGAAACTCAACACAAGTTCAGTTCCTTTGACAATAGAGGATGTGCAGCTGTGTGACTCTGCTGTGTATTACTGTGCGCTGAAGCCCACAGTGACAGTAACACTCTGAACCCCTTACAGAAACTCCTGGAGAAGAAATACAACATAAAAAGTAAAGAGAACACTGCCACCTAGGGGTCTGTAATGCAGAAGATCGGGGCCACATATGGATGACACATAGAGCAAGGATTCCTTAGGGGAGGTCATGTGACCTGATTAAGCCCAGAAGAACGAGGTAACAATGAGCACAACCCACAGCACAGCGAACACAGGAGCGCAGTCGTGTTACTCTCAGTTCTACATGGAGAAATCATTCATCTTACTGATTGTCACCATCACCACAGGTCAGAGCTGTTGGACAGTAATTCCTGTTCTCACTGTCACCTGGGGATTTGTGTTCTTTACTGTGGTAAATATTGAAGTGTTCTGTCCTTGTGTCATTTTATTGTCTCTGTTGGTATTTATGTATATATTCTCTTTTCAGGACTGAGTGCTGGTGATGATATCGCACCTGAAAATGATCGACAGTCCGGTAAAGAAGGAGAATCAGTGACACTGAGCTGTAAATACAGTACTAACAGTGAATATGTTTATCTCTACTGGTACAGACAGAACCCGAACCAGGCTCCTCAGTACCTCCTCTACAAGGGGGCAGGATCATACAGTAGTGCTGAACACAGTACAAATAAGAGATTCAAATGTACCACATCCAGGGACTCAACCCAGCTCACCATCGAAGCTCTTACCATGTCAGACACAGCCGTCTACTACTGCGCTCTGATGGTGGCACAGTGAGCAAAAGTCACTGAGAAGCTCTACAAAAACTCCTTTGCCCAGAACTTCCTCTCAGCAACCATGAAATGCAGCTTCTTTCCCACAGTCTGGGATCAGTTCCACAGCAGCAGAGCTTCAGAAGTAACTGTGGTTACCGTGGTAAACACGACTGTGTGGAGCTGATGGGGTGAGAGAGTGAAGTAAATATGGGAGGAAGGTGCTGTAAATGTGGTCAGAACTGGTACAGTAGCTGTAGCACAGACAGGTGGATGAAGTGTGTCCAGAATTTATTTAGAGAGAGAAAGGTTCAAATCTTCAAGTGAGATGGACCTTCAGAGGACACTCAGGAGCAGGACCAGGCTTGGTGAGATACACAAAGACAAACACTCGAGTGTTTCTGTAACTAGTCAAGCACTGTCACACACACAAGACTCCACACACACACTCGCGATGGCTTTTCCAATTCTGGGAAGGGGGGACCTCTGGTGGTCCTGCAAGGAACTGAAACCCAGGGTCATGAGAGTGTTGGGGTTATTCTATTTGCATGAATATTTATACCTTACATGAACTTAAGAGATCAATGGTCAAGTGAGTCTGGAAGAGGAGAGTTCTTAGACCCTTTTATATGTGGACAGAGATTCATAATCTCTTAAGTTCATGTAAGGGTTAATGCTCATGCACTATCGATCATGCCCGGATAAACCTTTACACAGCTACTCCTGTAACGTAATGCAAATATTTCAATGTTTCTCCAAGGAAAAAAATAAAATTGCTAGGAATGTAATGAGAAATCATGGATATCCTGACAAAGTTTTAAACAGCTACTTGTGTCATGTACATTGATTCATTTGATGGAAAGTAACTACCTGTACTTCAGAATCATCCCTCTGCATCTAAGTGTCTTTTCCTGCTCATGTAATGAACACATTTTATTTTCTATCAGATGTACGTCACTTTGGAGTGAAGTCTCTCATAAATGAACACATGGACATGTAAATATAAGCCATCGTCAGTATTTATGCATTTCTACAGTTACACATTTTACTTTTAGATATGGTGCTCTGCTCACTGGAGTGACTCAGGGCACTGAACAAGTTCCAGAAAATACAACACAAAGGTACAATAATATATATGTATACAAACACACTGTCTGAAATCACTTGTTTTAAGCGGGGTTGCGGTGAAGAGGAGCCGAACCCAGCAACACAGGGCACAAGGCCAGAGGGGGAGGGGACACACCCAGGACAGAAAGTCAGTCCACCACAAGCAGGACTTGAATCCCAGACCCATCACACAACAGGACCAAGCCAAACTCGCTGTGCCACCATGCCCCCCAACAACAATACAATATTCGCTGAATAATAAAAGCTGAAAAGTAAGCAAACTGGTAAGTGAGGAGCGTAAAACTAAAATCTTCCAAAGAGAAAAAGAAGGGATGAATGAACCCCTGGAGGCCCAAGTACCTGTGGTTGCACACATTCCACAATGGCACTTTAGACTGTGGTAACTGAGGACCTGTGTGTGTCTCTATTTCCAAAATGTGTCCAGGTGGAGTTACAGACTGAAGCTGAAGTCGCACCTCCATGTCCAGGTCTGTATATCGTATATTTGCTTGAGTTTTGCTTTTGACCACTCCGTCCACCTGTGGGTCTGACACACGAAGCTGCTGCTGAGGTTGTGAGCATGTTATTCCACATATGGCCTAATGGGGGCGACATCACACCAGAAACATCTGCTCTTTCAGCCCCAGCACTTTTTGCAACCTTCCCGTTAACATTTGTCACTGCAGAGAGGTTTGGTCTAAAGGTCGGAAATCAGCCAGAGAGACGGATAAATGCAACAGACACACAGATCAGTTTGTTGTCTTTATTCACTGAGCAGATCAGAAATGGCACATGGGCTCAACATTATTGTCATTCTTACTGCATTTTGCCTTGGTATGACTTTTATATTCACAATTAATTATTTTGTTCAATTAATTATGATGGAATTTGGTTGTGTCTCATAAATATTGTGTCCTTTTCTCCCCAGATATCAGAGCTCAAGACACAGTGATTCAGTCCACAGAAGATGTGATCGGATACGAAGGAGGATCAGTGACTCTCAGCTGTAACTTTACAACTAGCAGCACAAACACACACTACCTGTTCTGGTACATCCAGCATCCTAATGACCCTCCCAAGTACATGCTGAGACGTGACAAATACAGCAACGATACAGTACAAGAGTACAAGAAGAGATTTAATGCAAAACTCAACACAAGTTCAGTACCTTTGACAATAGAGGATGTGCAGCTGTGTGACTCTGCTGAGTATTACTGTGCGCTGAAGCCCACAGTGACAGTAACACTCTGAACCCCTTACAGAAACTCCAGGACACTGGCACAATCTTACAGTAGGAGACTTTCTGCTTCTTTCTCAGATTTCTCTATTATTTGTAAATTAATACTGCAAGTTATTCAATAGCTGCTGTTTGATTATAGTGTTTATAGAGCAAGGTAACACTTTCAACTCACACACTGCGAGCAGTTTAGAGTCACCACTTCACCTGACACACCACTTATTCTTTGGACTATTGCAGGAAACCAGTTGAATTAAATTCAAAATCCATCCACCCAACTATCCATTGTCAACAACCGCTTGTGCCGAGCAGAGTCCCAGCAACACAGGGTGCAAGCCTGACGGGACAGACCCTGGATGGGACATCAGTCTGTCCCAAAGCACCTTAATCAGGACTCAAACCCCAGACCCACCACACAGCCAGCATCAGCTGAACGCACTGCACCACCTTTCCAAACATCTAAGAAGACGAATGAAAAAACTCAAAATCATGCAGACTTGGTATTAAGTGATAATATTTGCAGTTGATATCTGATTCATGTTTAACTCTAGAGAGTCATGTGTAATAATATTGATGTGTCTTCCAGCACAGATGAGTGTGTGTGTGTGTGTGTGTGTGTGTGTGTGTGTGTGTGTGTGTGTGTTCCAGCACAGCTGAGTGTGTGTGTGTGTGTGTGTGTGTGTGTGAAGGAGGAGCTGAGCACTTCAGGGCAGGAGGAGTTCTCCTGTACAGTAGAGGAAGTGTTGAGCTCTAACTGTACACACTGTCAGTGTGTCTTTCTCCATCCACCATGATGTTGTTCTCTTCATTTCTCCTGCTCTCAGCACTTGTAGGTAAGTCAATTTACAGTTCATTTTTTTACACATTGATGTAAAAATTATGAAAACTGCAATCAGGTCAGCGTTTCAAGTGAACGTGTTCCACTCGGAGATAAAAGCACAAATGTAAACACTTTATATTCAAAGTATTTATTAATGTCCTTGAATTAACATAATAATTCTTGTTCCCCACAGATTACAGTGCTGGAAATTCAATAACATCAGTCAGTGATGTAGTTCATGTTTTGGAGGGAAGCAATGTTACACTTTCCTGCAACTACAGCGCTACTGTAAATAACCTACAGTGGTATCGACAGAACTCCAGGTCAAAACCAGAATTCACACACACACACACACACATTTTCAGAACCGCTCGTCCCATACGGGGTCACGGGGAACCGGAGCCTACCCGGCAACACAGGGCGTAAGGCCAGAGGGGGAAGGGGCCACACCCAGGACGGGACGCCAGTCCATCACAAGGCACCCCAAGCGGGACTCGAACCCCAGACCTACCGGAGAGCAGGACTGCGGTCCAACCCACTGCGCCACCGCACCCCTTCCAAAACCAGAATTCCTCCTGTTAATTTTAGAATCCACAGGATATGTACAGGAAGCCAGTCCTCCATATCCACACCTGTCTGCCAAAGTTCACAAAAAGAACAGCACTGTGTATCTGAAGTTCTCCTCTACAGCACTGACAGACTCTGCGATGTACTACTGTGCCCTGAGTCCCACAGTGACAGGAAACCCATTTACTCTGTACAAAAACCTCACTGTGACTGAGAAACACTGCATTCTCACAATAACTGAAAGATCCACAGTAGTTTACTATATCATATGGCTACTATATAATTTTTTACAAATTGCATTGGTATATTTAAACTAAGCTATTGTTAAACCCTTTGAAAATATGAGTAAGAATGAAGTGTAAAACAATGTGAACTGCACTGAATTCACTGAACCTAAAGAAATAAAGGGGAAAACATTGTATACCACACCCCTATGTTTGTCAATTTAGAATCATACAGAAACACAGTAAAGATGTTTGAAAGAACTGCATTAATGTAGGTTATGGATTAATAAACCTTGGAAAAGGTAAAGTAAGTTATCTTTCAATTAAAACTAAGTGTGAATATGTAATAAAGGTCTTTCCCTGTTTTGTCATTGTCCCATATTGTCATGTCGAGACTTAAACACATCTCATTTTCACACACACACGCACGCACGCACTGTCTTAAACCACTTTTCTCAAGCAGAGTCACAGCGAACCAGAGCCTAACCAGGCAACGCAGGACGGGACACCAGTCCATCAAAGACACCCCAAGCAGGACTAGAGCCTCAGACACACCAGAGAGCAGGACCCAGCCACCGCACTCCACTCTCTGATTTTCAAATATTTGAAAAAGAACACAGTTTTTAGGATGAAGATCACAACCCTGTTCTAAAAGTTTCTGCTTTCATCTAGTGGTGAAAATAACACTTTTTAATTAAGAGTTTATCAAACACCAGCATTGAATTCAATGTATTTTCATTGAGCTCTTCTCTCACAGTGACTCAGAGCGCTGAACAAAAGATCAGAGACATAACACCAAGAAAATGTTGGCTATACATTAAATCACTGCAATAACTGTATTAATTATTAAAGCTATAAGTAAGCCAACTGGTCACAGATGAAAGGAACAAATAAAAACCCAACCACAAGGTAAGAGAGAAATAACTAGCTTTGCCAAGCAGGACTCAAACCTCAGACCAGCCAGAAAGCAGTAACCAGTCAAACCCGCTGCGCCACTGTGCCCCCCCCCCCCCCCCCCCCCCTCTGGAACACACAGAAAGAATCAATAATCTCACTAAGGTAAACTGGAGAAATGCCATTTACTGCCTGGTAGATCGAGAATAAAATTTAGAACCCATTCTAAACTGAACTGGAAGCCAATGTAGCGATTTAAGACCCGGTGTTTGATGGTCTTACTTCCTACTTGTAGTAACATGTCTCACAGCAGCATTTTGTATCCCCTGTAACCTGGATACAGTCTGGTACGGACAGTTCAATAACAGAGCATTACAACAGTCCAACCTACTTGAAATAGAAGTAGGAACAAGTTTCTCAGCATCCCAACTACATAAAAATTGCCTCGATTTCACTATATTTCTCAGCTGAAGGAAGCACGACCAAGTCAGTGTAGTAACATGAGACACAAATGACAGGTTTCCGTCCAACAAAACCAAGGTGTTCAGACAAACACCTCAACTTTCCAGAGTGAACACAGTGCAATTCTCTCTGGTGCAAGACCTGAACAGCAGAAGTAAGAAATACAGCGAAACTAAATTTAGAAAAAGTCTTTAATGAGTTAGAAGAGAGAAAAGAGTGGTGACAGACGAATCCCACGCTGACAGAGGATGATGTCCATCTGCCATGACGATCGAGATGTTCCATGCCGAGCTGGGGATCCAAGATGCCATTTAACAACATTATAATTACTTGTTAAACACTGGCTTACAAATTGTTATTTTCTAGAATGCCCAGGCAGGGTGGGCAACCACTGGCCCGTGGACCCCCAGAGGTTTTTTTCTCCCTCAACCTTCAGCTGGGAGTTTTTGTTCCTTTCCCCGATGGCCAGTAGGTATACTTATAGCGCTATAATAAGTTCTTCATTATGGTAGCCATTAGTTGACTGTCTTCTTTGTTTGTATCAATTTTTCTTGCTGTATGCCTGTGTTAAAGCGCTCTGTGTCACTACGTGAGAAGAGTGCTCTATAAAAATAAAAATAATTAAAAAAAAACAAATAAAATTCTTGATACCTCTTTCTGGTAAAAAAAATAAAATAAATGCTACAGAATCAGTGGAAAACCTCAAGTACACAGAAGACTTCTCATTTCTCCTGCTTCCACAAGAAGGACTCTTTGCCCCACCCACATCGCAGGACTGACATCCACCCAAAGACACCAAGAACACATTTATTCTTCCAGTCGTCTGTCCTCCAGCACTGTGAAGGTTCACACTGAGACAAAATGCAACCTCTTGTGGGAATCCTGTTTATCATGAGCCTCCGTAAGTGTCTCTGGAGTCTTTATTTCATTACCAAACTGGTTCTTTTCTCATCATTAAACAGTTCGATGGGTTTTTATCCGTTGTTCACAGCCATTTCAGCTGGAGATGAGATTCAACAGAAGGAGTCCTCGCTGTCGAAGGAAGAAGGACAGAGTGTTTCTCTGGAATGTACCTTCAGCACAACCAGCACTTACTATTATATCCACTGGTACCGCCAGTATCCAGGAACAGGTCCCCAGTTCATTCTGTTCAGTGGGTCCGATAGCTACAGTGCAGAGTTTACAAAAGAAAGATTCTCCTCAAGTGCTGACAAGGCATCTGGTAAAGCCTCTCTGTCCATCTCAAGAGTTCAGCTAGAAGACTCTGCTGTGTATTACTGTGCGCTGGAGACCACAGTAATGAATCTACATCAACACTCGTACAAAAACCTGCTTCACCTCCTGTCTATTAACGACAAACTGAAAAACCACAGTGTTTCCTTCATGAGGAAATGAAGCAGATCATTATGATATAAACTGGCTCTCATCCCTGTTTGCTCTGAACCCAGTTCAGCTTTGTGGTGTAGTTACATGGTAGTGAAGTGTGCATCAGTTTCATAGCAAAAGGAGAAAGAGCAAAGGAGAAGGATGAAACAGATCTATAAGCCCACATATCTGTTTTAAAAACATTTGAAATCGGTCTTACATTATATCAATTATTATGTGACGTCTTTTTATTTAAAGATGCAGATAAATGCTTCTGGATTCCTTCATATTTATTGTAGTGCTCACCTGGGTTTGAATGGGGCAAAGAAGGAAAAAGAGACACTGTTTACAGTTTTTGCAATAAAAACTCAAACATGACACTTTTCAGTCATACGGGTTATTACATCATCTTATTAACTCTACAAATATAGTGCAAGAGCTTGATGTGTTACTGCTCTTCATATGTAGTCTTGCCATATAACTGATAATACTCCATACAGTCCAGTATCATTTTTGTTACTGTTAACGCCACTATAGGAAATGCATTTCTTGTATTCTGCAATTATTTCTGGAAATAACTGTACAAACAGAAAACTGTATGCATATATATGTACGAACACAAGAACAGACATATAAAGACCAGATCAATGAAGATAAGACACTGAAGATGTGAGGATGTTGTTACACATATGTCCTGTTGAGGGCAACATTATAGCACAAATATCCTACATTCGAGTTGTAACTCAGACACAAACTCCACACTAAATTTTAGCACTTGAAACACATGGAATAAATTACTCAAAACAAAAAGAAAGACTTTTACTGCTTCACTGTCCACATTGATCTACTTGTTTACTACGTCTCATCACCTTACAGCTGAAAAATGGAAACACAGCTGAGGACTATTTTTGTCCTCACTACATTTTCCCATAGTATTGTCTTTATTCTTTACATTGCTTTGTATCATTTGTTCATTAAATTTTATGAAGTTACAATTTGTCTTACAAATCTGCTGTTATGCTCCTCCAGAAATCAGAGCTGAAGACGCAGTGATTCAGCCCACGGGAGATGTGATCGGCTATAAAAGAAGACAATGGATTGTCATTTGTAATTATACCACTAGCAGCACAAACACTTATCTCTTCTAGTACATTCCACATCAAAATCAGCATCCTAAATACATGCTGAAAAAGGACACCTTTGGAAATGGTGAAAATCCCCCAGAGTTCAAGAGAAGATTCAATGCCAAGCTGGACAAAGCCATGAAAATGTTCTTTCACAACAGAGGATGTGCAGCTGTGTGACTCTGCTGTGTATTACTGTACTTTGAGGCCCACTCTTACAGTAAGACTCTGAACCCTTACAGAATCTCGGACTTAGGAACTCAAAGTACAATATATGCATCCTCTTGCATATTACCTGATACAGACTATAATAAGAGATTTAAAAGACTCAACACATTTTACAATTCACTGATTATCAGATTAAAACTTGTCTCCCCTACAAGATAAAATGACATAAAAACAAATTTCCTTATCAGCTTTATTAAAAAAAAAAAAGAAGATCTTACATTTCTTCTGAGTTTTTGGAACAAAACACACACACATTTTTGGAACCGCTTCTCCCATATGGGGTCACGGGGAACCAGAGCCTACCCGGTAACACAGGGCGTAAGGCCGGAGGGAGAGGGGACACACCCAGGACGGGACGCCAGTCCGCCGCAAGGCACCCCAAGCGGGACTCGAACCCCAGACCCATCGGAAAGCAGGACCCGGCCCAACTCACTGTGCCACCGCGCCCTCCTCCTGGAACAAAACATCAAAACATTTTCTTAACACTCTTTAATTCATCTCTAACATATCTATTTTAAAATATTTTCATTTCAAATTGTGCAAAATCCAGCAGGAACGTTCAAAATTATTAGCAGAAAACTTGGAAACTTTAGTTTGCTGTGTACTATTGATAGAAATGTCATCTTTGGAGATCATGTTGTTACACACATTTCCTAAAGGGGGCGACACAACATCACAAAAAAGCACAGTTTCAGCTGCGATTATTATCACATAAGCTTCTCATTAACATTTGTCACTGAAGAGAGGTTTGGTCTAAAGGTCAGAAAACAGCCAGAGAGACGGATAAATGCAACAGACACACAGATCAGTTTGTTGTCTTTAGTCACTGAGCAGATCACTAATGGCACATGGGATCAGCATTATTGTCATTCTTGCTGCAATTTGCCTTGGTATGACTACAGTATTCACAATTAATTACACACACACACACACCTTCACAACCGCTTGTCCCATACGGGGTCCTGGGGGAACCGGAGCCTACCCGGCAACACAGGGCGTAAGGCCACAGGGGGAGGGGACACACCCAGGACTGGACGCCAGTCCGTCGCAAGGCATCCCAAGCGGGACTCGAACCCCAGACCCAGCGGACAGCAGGACTGTGGTCCAACCCACTGCGGCACCGCGCCCCCGCGCCCCCCCACAATTAATTATTTTGTTCAATTAATTATGATGGAGTTTGGTTGTGTCTTGTAAATATTGTGTCCTTTTCTTCCCAGAAATCAGAGCTCAGGACACAGTGACTCAGTCCACAGGAGATGTGACTGGATATGAAGGAGGATCAGTGACTCTCAGCTGTAACTACACCACAAGCATCACAGGTGGACACTACCTATTCTGGTACATCCAGCGTCCTCATGATTCTCCCAAGTACATGCTGAAAAAGTTTTCTTTTGGAGGTGAAGAACATGCCCCAGGGTTCCAGGGGAGATTCAATGTCAGTCTAAACACAAGTATGAAGATGGTTCCTTTGACAATAGAGGATGTGCAGCTGTGTGACTCTGCTGTGTATTACTGTGCGCTGAAGCCCACAGTGACAGAAACACTCTGAACCCCTTACAGAAACTCCTGGAGAAGAAGTACAACATAAAAAGTAAAGAGAACACTGCCACCTAGGGGTCTGTAATGGAGAAGGTCGGGGCCACATATGGATGACACATAGAGCAAGGATTCCTTAGGGGAGGTCATGTGACCTGATTAAGCCCAGAAGAACGAGGTAACAATGAGCACAACCCACAGCACAGCGAACACAGGAGCGCAGTCGTGTTACTCTCAGTTCTACATGGAGAAATCATTCATCTTACTGATTGTCACCATCACCACAGGTCAGAGCTGTTGGACAGTAATTCCTGTTGTCACTGTCACCTGGGGATTTGTGTTCTTCTCGGTGATAAATATTGTAGGGTTGTGTTCTTGTGTCATTTCTTTGTCATCCTTGCTATTTATATGTTCTCTTTTCAGGACTGAGTGCTGGTGATGATATCAGACCTGAAAAGGATCAACAGTCCGGTACAGAAGGAGAATCGGTGACACTGAGCTGTAAATACAGTACTAACAGTGAATATGTTTATCTCTACTGGTACAGACAGAACCCGAACCAGGCTCCTCAGTACCTCCTCTACAAGGGGGCCCGATCAGACAGTAGTGCTGAACACAGTACAAATAAGAGATTCAAATGTACCACATCCAGGGACTCAACCCAGCTCACCATCGAAGCTCTTACCATGTCAGACACAGCCATCTACTACTGTGCTCTGAGGGTGGCACAGTGAGCAAAAGCCACTGAGAAGCTCTACAAAAACTCTTTTGCCCAGAACTTCCTCTCAGCAACCATGAAATGCAGCTTCTTTCCCACAGTCTGGGATCAGTTCCACAGCAGCAGAGCTTCAGAAGTAACTGTGGTTACTGTGGTAAACATGACTGTTGATGGGGTGAGACAGTGAAGTAAATATGGGAGGAAGGTGCTGCAAATGTGGTCAGAACTGGTACAGTAGCTGTAGCACAGGCAGGTGGATGAAGTATGTCCAGAATTTATTTAGAGAGAGAAAGTTTCAAATCTTCAAGTGAGATGGACTTTCAGAGAACACAGAGGACACTCAGGAGGAGGAGCAGGACCAGGCTTGGTGAGATACACAAAGACAAACACTCGAGTGTTTCTGTAACTAGTCAAGCACTGTCACACACTCAGGACTCCACACACACACTCGTGATGGCTTTTGCAATTCTGGGATGCGGAGACCTCTGGTGGTCCTGCAAGGAACTGAAACCCAGGGTCATGAGAGTGTTGGGGTTATTCTATTTGCATGAACATTTATACCTTACATGAACTTAAGAGATCAATGGTCAAGTGAGTCTGGAAGAGGAGAGTTCTTAGACCCTTTTATATGCGGACAGAGATTCATGATCTCTTAAGTTCATGTAAGGGTTAATGCTCATGCACTATAACTTTAAGATCGTGCCCGGATAAACCTTTACACAACTAATCCAACAACAAAAAATAAATTAAATTACTAGGAATGTGATGAGAAATCGTGGGTATCCTGATTAAGTTTTATACAGCTACTTGTGTCATGTACATTGGTTCATATAGTAGAAAGTAAGTAACTGTACTTTAAACTCATGCGTCTGCATCTAAGTCTTTCTTCCTGCTCAAGTAATGAACACACTGGGCTTCCTATGAGATGTACGTCGGTTTGGAGAAAAGTGTCTGATAAATGAACAGACATGTAAATGTAAGCCAGATGCAGTTATTTATCCATTTCTGCAGTTAAATTTTTTAACTCAAGCAATTCAAATTATCTTACTCACAGGGAAGATGATGCAACAACAACAGCAGCAATAATAATAATAATACCAAAGTAATATACAGTAATTTTTGTTGTAAAGTAATTTTTATTGTTGAAGTGAAATCAATTTCTTGGTTTGTTTGCACACAGAATGCCGGTGAGAGCTAAACCTAAAGGGTACACTGGCTACGCATCCACTAACGCTTCACATATGCACTGTTATCTTTGCAAAAAATATGTCAATCTAACTGTACATGAAGTCCCTTTGTGAAAAAGTTCAGTTCGGTCCAGCATATTTTTACATGGTGCCCTTCTCACTGGAGTGACTCAGGGCACTGAACAAGTTCCAGAAAATACAACACAAAGATCCAAAAAGGTACAATAATATATATACAAACACACTGTCTGAAATCGCTTGTCTTAAGCAGGGTTGCAGTGAACAGGAGCCAAACCCAGGGCACAAGGCCAGAAGTGGAAGAGACACACCCCGGATGGAACACCAGCCCATCACAAGCCCATCACAAGCCACCCCAAGCAGGACTCAAACCCCAGACCCACTGGAGAGCAGGACTGTGGTCCAACCCACTGCACCACCACACCCCAGCAACAATACACACACACACACACACACACACACACACACACACACACACACACACACACACACACACACACACACACACACACACACACACACTTTCAGAACCGCTTGTCCCTTACGGGGTCACGGGGAACCGGAGCCTACCCGGTAACACAGGGCGTAAGGCCAGAGGGGAAAGGGAACACACCCAGGACGGGACGCCAGTCCGCCGCAAGGCACCCCAAGCAGCACTTGAACCCCAGACCCACCGGAGAGCAGGACTGCGGTCCAACCCACTGCGCCACCGCACCCCCTAGCATTACTATATCACCTGCAATAACCTGACATTGACATGTGTTCCTGCACAGCTGAGTGTGTGTGTGTGTGTGTGTGTGTGTGTGTGTGTGTGTGTGTGTGTGTGAAGGAGGAGCTGAGCACTTCAGGGCAGGAGGAGTTCTCCTGTACAGTAGAGGAAGTGTTGAGCTCTAACTGTACACACTGTCAGTGTGTCTTTCTCCATCCACCATGATGTTGTTCTCTTCATTTCTCCTCCTCTCAGCACTTGTAGGTAAGTCACACTTTACACTCAGTTCCTATGGTTGGTAACACTAAAATATATGAATGAAACAACTGCCTCATACCACCATTTCAAAAAAATGTGTTCAACAAATACAAAGACAATTACATTGATTGTAATTATGAACATAAGACATTTAACTGTTATTTATGAATTTAAGTTAACATCTATTTCATTTCCCACAGATTACAGTGCTGGAGATTCAATTACACCACTCAGTGATGTAGTTCATGTTTTGGAGGGAAACAATGTTACACTTTCCTGCAGCTACAGTGGTTCAGCTGATAGTTTTCTGTGGTACCGACAGTACTCCAGATCAAAACCAGAATATCTCCTGTTAATTTTAGAATCCACAGGAAAGGTACAGGAAGCCAGTCCTCCAAATCCACACCTGTCTGCTAAAGTTCACAAAAAGAACAACACTGTGGATCTGAAGTTCTCCTCTACAGCACTGACAGACTCTGCGATGTACTACTGTGCCTTGAGGCCCACAGTGACAGGAAACCCATTTACTCTGTACAAAAACCTCAGTGTGACTGAAAAAAAAAAAAAAAAAAAACTCAGAGAATGGCATTTCACAACAAAAAAGTCAAACTTTTTGCTGTTACTATATTTATGTAAATGTATGGAGATCTGAATAAAATTGATGCACCCTCTTTCAAGCATTAAAATGCAGTTGCACAGTAAAATTCATTTTATTGCTTCCAGTTATTTATTTTCAAGGGGGGTGTGGTGGCACAGTGGGTTGGACCACAGTCCTGCTCTCCGGTGGGTCTGGGGTTCGAGTCCCCCTGGGGGTGCCTTGCAATGGACTGGCGTCCAGTCCTGGGTGTGTCCCTTCCCCCTCTGGCCTTATGCCCTGTGTTGCCGGGTAGGCTCCGGTTCTCCGCGACCGCAGGTGGGACAAGCGGTTCTGAAAGTGTGTGTGTGTGTGTGTGTGTGTGTGTATTTATTTTCCAGAAACCATAAAAAAATGATTCATAGGAAAAAGTCGCCAGTCAAGCCACCAAGCAAAGAATAATGTACTACAAATAAATAAAGCACATGAAAATAATGAACTAACGACTGCAAAGAATATTCATATTGTGAGATTTTACATTCACTTTCACATTTATTCATTTAGCAGAGGCTTTTCTCCAAAGCAACGTACGTCTCATCAAAAATACAATTTGTACATTACATTAGGAGAAAGACACATAGTTGCAGACATACCTTCCTAAATTTTTATAATCTTAAAAATCTTTATAATATTAAATTTTTCTAATAGAATTTTTATAATCTTTATAAGGTGCACAGACATTCACATAGAATAGAGAGTAGCGGCTCTATAAAGGGTTATCTGTGTATGATCATAAAGTTACGGTGCATGAACATTTACACCATACATGAGTTGGAGAGATCATGGGCGAAGTGGGTCTGCAAAAGATGAGTTTTCAGACCCTTCTTGAATATAGACAGAGTTTCAGTTCTGAGTGAGAGGAGGGAGGTAATTCCACCTCAATGGAGCCAGAACCGAGAACCTCCATGCTTTGCTTTTCGCGCGCGGGACCACCATAAAGAAAACTCACTAAAGGAGAAAAATTCACACAATGCAGTCATCAAGTCTCAGCTTTATGAAGTGAATTTCATTATTCCACAGTCACAATCGCAGAGAAAATCATATTCCACAAATTTGCATTCCTCCTGTGTCACATCAAAATCACTTCAGTGAAAAGCCTGTTATTGCAGAACTGACTGCAGTGATTGTTTAGTGGACTTGTGGCAGTACAATAATAGCTGTTGGTCTCTGAAGTGAACATCTGCTGCTTTCTAGTGGTCAAAAGAAGAATCATTCATTCGCATCAACACTGCACACACGTACTGGCAATTTAGAGTGACCAATCCACTGGAACACATCTACGGAATGTGGATCGAAACCCATGCAAATAAGAGAGATGCAAACTCTGCCCAGACTGAGCGAGTTTTGAACCCACAGCCCAGGCACTACAAAGCAGCACCACCACCATTCTGCCCTCTAATGAAACCAACTTTGATCACTTCTTGTCTAAAAGCAGCTACATAAGAACTTGGAGGATGAGAAGACATAAATTGCTAGTTTTCTGTGGAAATAAAATAAACGCCATGAAATAAATGTAACAGCTCATATGCAGAGATGGGACAGTTTTTCTAAACTATACACAGCTTGTGAGAACTTGGTGGGTCATTATAGCTAAATCGGATCCTCACCGTCTCCTCTCTGAAAGTAAAAAAATTCTGCAAAATGGATGTGAAACTGCTGTGCGCAGATGATGCAATATGTTAGAACTTCCTCAGTTTTCCACAGCTTCCACAAGAAGGTCTCATCGCCCCACCCACATCACAGGACTGACATCCACCCAAAGACACCAAGAACACGTTTATTCTTCCAGTCGTCTGTCCTCCAGCACTGTGAAGGTTCACACTGAGACAAGATGATGCCTCTTGTGGGAATGCTCTTCATCATGAGCCTCCGTAAGTGTCTCCGGAGTCTTTGTTTCATTACCAAACTGGTTCTTTTCTCATGATTAAACACTTTGATGGGTTTTTATCTGTTGTTCACAGCCATTTCAGCTGGAGATGAGATTCAACAGAAGGAGTCCTTGCTGTCGAAGGAAGAAGGACAGAGTGTTTCTCTGAAATGTACCTTCAGCACAACCAGCACTTACTATTATATCCACTGGTACCGCCAGTATCCAGGAACAGGTCCCCAGTTCATACTGTTCAGTGGGTCTAGTGGCTACAGTGCGGAGTTTGCAAAAGAAAGATTCTCCTCAAGTGCTGATAAGTCATCTGGTGAAGCCTCTCTGACCATCTCAAGAGTTCAGCTAGAAGACTCTGCTGTGTATTACTGTGCGCTGGAGACCACAGTGATGAATCTACATCAACACTCGTACAAAAACCTGCTTCACCTCCTGTCTATTAACGACAAACTGAAAAACCACAGTGTTTCCTTCATGAGGAAATGAAGCAGATCATTATGATATAAACCGGCTCTCATCCCTGTTTGCTCTGAACCCAGTTCAGTTTTGTGGTGTAGCTACATGGTAGTGAAGTGTGTATCAGTTTCATAGCAAAAGGAGAAAGAGGGAAGGAGAAGGATAAACAGATCTATAAGCCCACATAATTGTTTGGAAAACATTTCAAATCAGTCTTAGATTATATCAGTTATTATGTGACGTCTTTTTATTTAAAGAAGCAGATAAATGCTTCTGGATTCTTTAGTATTTATTGTAGTGCTCACCATTCTGGGTTTGAATGGGGCAAAGAAGGAGGAAGAGACACTGTTCATTATTATCATTTAGGGGAACACCAACATACAGTGAAAGGTATCAAGAGGAATGTGAGGAAATAACGGACTCAGTCGCAGGACCCATTTTTCACAAGTATCTACACCTCAAGCTCGTCTTCCACGCTTCCCAACAGGCACTCACTCCCTAATAAACCCTGTCAGCCCCCGCGATGGTTAAACAACTATTTTACATTTTTCCCACAGTTCCTGTCATTCACAAGTATTTATAATAAATGCTCAAATGTGACATTTTTCAGTAATACAGGTCATTACATTATCATATTAACTCTACAAATAGAGTACAAGAGCTTGATGTGTTATTTCTCTTCATATGTAGTCTTGCTGTATAACCGATAAGACTCCATACAGTCCAATACCTTTTATGTTAACGTTAACACAACAATATCAAATACATTTAAATTGACGATATAAATAAATAAATTTTAAAATGTACTGATGACCGGATTAATACTTGCCTATCCTACAAGATAAAATGACATGAAATCAAATTTCCGAATCAGCTTCGTTAACAGTTGAAAGATCTTACGTATCTGACATTATGAATAAAAAATTAAAACATTTCATGGTCTTCAGTTCTTCCCTTATAATTATTTTTAAAATAATTCACAGTTATTTTGCTTAGAATGCAACAAAATGCAGAAGAAATTAAACAATAAATGCTGAAAACTTTCTTCATTTGTTCACAGTGATCAGCTGAAATTAACTCTGTTCTGATCATGTTGTTACACACACTTCCTAAAGGGGGCGACACAACATCACAAAGAACCACAGTTTCAGCTGCGATTATTATCACATAAGCTTCTCATTAACATTTGTCACTGAAGAGAGGTTTGGTCTAAAAGTGGGGAAACAACCAGAGAGACGGATAAATGCAACAGACACACAGATCAGTCTGTTGTATTTAGTCACTGAGCAGATCAGTAATGGCACATGGGATCAACATTATTGTCATTCTTGCCGCAATTTGCCTTGGTATAACTTTTATATTCACAATTAATTATTTTGTTCAATTAATTATGATCACTTTTGGTTGTGTCTTATTAATATTGTGTCCTTTTCTCCCCAGAAATCAGAGCTCAAGACACAGTGACTCAGTCCACAGGAGATGTGATCGGATACGAAGGAGGATCAGTGACTCTCAGCTGTAACTTTACAACAAGCGATTCTAATCCATATCTCTTCTGGTACATCCAACGTCCTAATGACCCTCCCAAGTACGTGCTGAGACGTGACAAATACAGCAATGATACAGTACAAGAGTACAAGAAGAGATTTAATGCAAAACTCAACACAAGTTCAGTTCCTTTGACAATAGAGGATGTGCAGCTGTGTGACTCTGCTGTGTATTACTGTGCGCTGAAGCCCACAGTGACAGAAACACTCTGAACCCCTTACAGAAACTCCAGAACACTGGCACACTCTTACAGTAGGACACCTTCTGCTTCATTCACAAATTTCTCGATTATTCATAAATAAATTCTGCAATATTGAATAGCAGCCCCTTAATTACGGTGAAGTAACAATATTTCTGTCTAGTACTTGTCTGGAACCTTCATTCATGTTAAATTACAGTGCTAGATATGGGTTGTCAAACTCCCAACAGCCATGCACCTGTTTATAGGGCAGGGTAACACTTTCACTCACACACTGCAGTTTACAGTCACCACTTCACCTGACACACCACTTATTCTTTGGACTGTTGCAGGAAACCAGTTGAATTAAATTCAAAATCCATCCACCCAACTATCCATTGTCAACAACCTCTTGTCCCGAGCAGAGTCCCAGCAACACAGGGTGCAAGGTCAAAGGGACAGACCCCGGAGGGGACGCCAGTCCATCACAAAGCACCTTAATCAGGACTCAAACCCCAGACCCACCACACAGCCAGCACCTGCTAAACGCACTGCACCAACCTTCTAAACATCTAAAAACACAAATGAAAAATTCAACATCATGCAAACTTGGTACTAAGTGATAATATTTTCAGTTGATATCTGATTCATATTTAACTCTAGAGAGTCATGTGTAATAATATTGATGTGTCTTCCAGCACAGATGAGTGTGTGTGTGTGTGTGTGTGTGTGTGTGTGTGTCTGTGCTGTGTGTGAAGGAGGAGCTGAGCACTTCAGGGCAGGAGAAGTTCTCCTGTACAGCAGAGGAAGTGTTGAGCTCTAACTGTACACACTGTAAGTGTGTCTTTCTCCATCCACCACGATGTTGTTCTCTTCATTTCTCCTGCTCTCAGCACTCCTAGGTAAGTCAATTTATAGTTCATTTTTTTTTACACATTGATGTAAAAATTATGAAAACTGCATCAAGTCAGCTTTTCAAGTGAACTTGTTCTACTCAGGGAAAAACGCAAGACTGTAAACACTTTATTTTCAAAGTATTTATTAATGTCCTTGAATTAATATGATAATTCTTGTTTTCCACAGATTACAGTGCTGGGGATTCAATAATACCACTCAGTGACGTAGTTCATGTTTTTGAGGGAAACAATGTTACACTTTCCTGCAACTACAGCGGATCAGCTTACTCTTTTCTGTGGTATCGACAGTACTCCAGGTCCAACCCAGAATTCCTCTTGCTCAGATATGAATCCTCTGACAGAATAATACATGCGACTCCACCATTCCCTCATCTGTCAGTTATACTAGATAAAGGAAACAACCGTGTCGATCTCAAGTTCTCCTCTACAGCACTGACAGACTCTGCGATGTACTATTGTGCTTTGAGGCCCACAGTGACAGGAAACCCATCTGCTCTGTACAAAACCTCAGTGCGACTGAAAAGAAATACTTTTAAGACAATGGCAAACGTTCTGCTGTTACTTTTTTCACCTAAATCTATGCAAGTCTGAATAAAATTGATTGACCTTCTTTCAAGAATTAAAACACAGCTGTACACTGAAATACTGTCTTTTTATTGCTTCCAGATATACATACTGTATATTTTTCTGAAATCTTAAAAAATTCACAGACACACATTGTCTGAAGCCATTTGTCCCAAGCGAGGTTGCGGAGAACCGAGCCTAACCCGGCAACACAGGGCATAAGGCTGGATGGGGAGGGGTCACACCCAGGAACGGGACGCCAGTCCGTCCCAAGGCACCCCAAGTGGGACTCAAACCCCGGACCCACCGGAGAGCAGGACCTGGCCAAACCCGCTGCGCTACCGAACCCCCCACCAAAAAAAATTAATTTATGGGAAATATTAATCTGAAACTACAGCCAGTAAAGCCACCAAGCAAAGAATAATGTATTACAAAGAAATAAAGCACATGAAAATAATAAACACATGCCTGCAAGAATTATTCATATCGTGAGATTTTCACTTGAGACCTATTTGTTCCATAAAGAAAACTCACCGAAGGAGAGAAGTTCAGACAATGCAATCATAAAGTTTCAACTTTATGAATGGAATTTCATTATTCCCAAATCACAGTGACAACAAAAATCGTCTTCCAAAAATTTGCATTCCTTCTGTGTCACATCAAAATCACTTCAGTGAAAAACTTGTTATTGCAGAACTGACTGTTGTGATAATTTAGTGGACTTGTGGCAGTACAATAATAGCTGTTGGTCTCTGAAGTGAACATCTGCTGTCTTCTAGTGGTCAAAAGAGGAATCATTCAGTCGCATCAACACCCACACACACGGTACTGGGAATTTAGAGTGACCAATCCACTAGAACACATGTCTGCGGAATGTGGATTGAAACCCATGCAAATAAGAGAGATGCAAACTCTGCCCAGATTGAGCGAGTTTTGAACCCAGAGCCCAGGCACTACAAAGCAGCACCACCACCATTCTGCTTTCTAGTGAAACCAACTTTGATCACTTCTTGTCTAAAAGCAGCTACGTAAGAAGTTGCAGGATTAGAAGACATAAAATGCTTGTTTTCTGTGTAAATAAAATAATGCCATGAAATCAATGTAACAACTCATGTGCACAGATGGGACACCAGTATGTCTCATGTTACTGGTGAAACCAAATTCAATCAGTTTTTCTAAACTAAACACAGCTTGTGAGAACTTGGTGGGTCATTATAGCTAAAACTGATCCTCACCGTCTCTCTGGAAGTAAAAAAATTCTACAAAATGGGTGTAAAACTGGTGTGTCAGACATCTCCGCACGCATTGCTGCCTGCCTGTCGGACATCTCTTCACCTCCAACTCAACCTCTCCAAAACAGAGATTCTTTACCTCCCAGCTGGCCTGTCCTCCTGTCACGACCTCTCGATCAAACTGAGCAACTCACTCATTTCTCCTGGCTTCTTCACTAAGAGTCTGGGTATAACGATTGATGCGAGTCTATCATTCTCTCGACATATCGAAGCCACAACGCTGTCCTGTAGATACATAATGCGTAATATTTGTAGGATCTGTCCCTACCTCACTACTGACTCCACCCAACTACTTGTCCAGGCCATGGTGACTTCCCATCTGGACTACTGCAACTCTCTCCTGTGTGGCATTCCTGCTAATGCCATCAAACCTCTGCAGCTTCTACAGAATGCTGCTGCACAAGTTGTGTTTGATTTGCCAAAGCCCTCCCATGTATCTCCTCTACTCATCTCTCTGCACTGGCTTCCTATAGCTGCCCGAATCAAATTCAAAACCCTGGTTACTGTGTACAAATGCATCAATAGAACTGCTCCCGGCTATTTACAAGACTTAATCAACCGGTACACCCCAGCCAGGCCCCTTCGTTCATCTACTTCTGCTCGCTTGGTAGTCCCGTGCACGAAAAGCAAAGCTCTGAAGTTCTCGTTTCTGGGTCCGTTGTGGTGGAATGACCTTCTCCTGTCACTCAGAACTGTAGAAACTCTCTCTGTTTTCAAGAAGGGTCTGAAAGCCCACCTTTTCCAGAGCCACTTCACCCAAGATCTCTCCAGCTGGTTTACGGTGTAACTGTCCAGGCATCGTAACTCCATAAGCATCCCCAGATACAATCTTTATTCAGTCACTACTCTGGCATTGTACTTGTTCATTTGTGTGTCTTATAATATTTTTTTTAAATTTTAAAAAAATTGGTGGGAGGGTATTGGGATTTGGGCTTGGTGGCGCAATGAGTTGGACCAGGTCCTGCTCTCCAGTGGGTTTGGGGTTTGAGTCCCGCTTGGGGTGCCTTGCGACGGACTGGCATCCCGTCCTGGGTGCGTCCCCTCCCCCTCCAGCCTAACGCCCTGAGTTGCCAGGTTAGGCTCCGGTTCCCCGTGACCCCCTATGGGACAAGCGGTTCAGAAAGTGTGTGTGTGTGTTTGTGGGGTATCGGGTTTTGTCTATCCCGTGTCTTATGCAGCTAATTGAAAGATGAACCTCGGTGCGGCAAGTGGTAGGGAACAAACTAGGTTTGCTTGAGACTTTCATGTCTGCAGCTATGTCTCCTTCTCTGAATGTAATGCATAAATTGTACTTTTGCTGAAATCTATGTCACTTTGGACAAAACATCTGCTAACTGAATAAATGTAAATGGGTTTTCATCTGTTGTTCACAGCCATTTCAGCTGGAGATGAGATTCAACAGAAGGAGTCCTCGCTATCGAAGGAAGGAGGACAGAGTGTTTCTCTGGAATGTACCTTCAGCACAACCAGCACTTATTACAATATCCACTGGTACCGCCAGTATCCAGGAACAGCTCCACAGATCTACATCAACACTTGTACAAAAACCTGCATCACCTCCCATCTATAAAAAATAAACTAAAAAAACACAGCATTTACCCCATGGGGGGGGGTGTGGTGGTGGTGTGGTGTGGTGGTGTGGTGGGTTAGACCAGGTCCTGCTCTCTGGTGGGTCTGGTGTTCAAGTCCTGCTTGGGGTGCCTTGTGACGGCCTCGCATCTTGTCCTGAGTGGGTCTCCTCCACCTCCAGCCTTATGCCCTGTGTTGCCGGGTTAGGCTCCGGCTCCCCATGACCCTGTATGGGACAAGGGGTTCAGGTGATGTGTGTGTGTTTTCCCCATGAGGAAATGAGGCAGCTCATTGTGATATAAACCGGCTCTCATCCAGCCAGTCTGTTTTCTCTGAACCCAGTTCAGATTTGTGGTGTAGCTACATGGTAGTGAAACATGCATCAGTTTCATAGAGAAAGGAGAGAAGGAGAAGGATGAAACAGATCTATAAGCCCACATATTTGTTTGGAAAACAATTCAAATTATATCAATGATTACATGACCTCTTTTCCTTTAAAGAAGCACATAAACGCTTGTGGGTTCCTTCATATTTATTGTAGTGCACACCCTTCTGGGTTCGAATGGGGCAAAGAAGGGCGAAGAGAGACTGTTCATTATTATCATTTAGGGGAACACCAGCACACAGCGAAAGGTATCAACAATAATGTGAGGAAATAATGGACTCAGTCCCAGGACCCATTTTTCCTCAGGGATCTACACCTCAGGCTTCCACACTTGCCAACAGGCACTCACTGTCAGCCTCCACAGTGATTAATCAACTCTTTTACATTTTTCCCCACAATTCCTGTCATTCACAAGTATTTACAATAAAAACTCAAACATGACACTTTTCAGTCATACGGGTCATTGCATCATCTTATTAACTCTACAGATATAGTACAAGAGCTTGATGTGTTACTTCTCTTCATATGTAGTCTTGCTATATGACTGATAATACTCCATACAGTCCAGTATTCTTTTTGTTAATGTTTACGCCACTATAGGAAATACATTTCTTGTATTCTGCAGTGATTTCTGGAAATAACTCCACAAACAGAAAACTGTATGCGTATATATGTACGAACACAAGAACAGACATATAAAGACAAGCTCAAGGAAGATACGACACTGAAGATTTGAGGATGTAGTGACACGTGTCCTTTTGGGGGCGACATTGTAGCACAAATATCCTACATTCCAGTTGGAATTCAGACATATAAACTCCACATTAAATTTAAGTACTTGAAACACATGGAGTAAATTACTCAAAACAAAAAGAAAGACTTTTACTGCTTCACTGTCCACAAAGATCTACTTGTTTCCTGTTTCTCATCACCTCACACTTGAAAAATAGAAACACAGCTGAGAATTATTTTTGTTCTTACTACATTTTGTAACCCCTCCGCGAACCGCCACCTTACCGAGGTGGAGGGGTTAGAGTGCCTGAATGATCTCAGGAGCTATGTTGCCTGGGGCTATATGCCCCTGGTAGGGTCTCCCAAGGCAAACAGGTCCTGGATGACAGACGAGACAAAGTGCGATTCAAAATCCCCTTATGACTATTAAATCAAGGATCTCGTTCACCCCAAGTCCCAAAAGCCAGAGTTGGCGCCCGAGGTTTGGGTCGGCCGGGCACTCGTCCCCGACCACTGCCCAAATCACAACGTACCAGCCCCTTATGTCCTCTCCGGCAGGTGGTGAGCCCACCGAAGAGCGGCTCCACGTCATGGCTTCGGGCTAAGCCCGGTCAGGCCCCGTGAGCATAGACCTGGCCACCAGGCGCTCGCATGCGAGCCCCCCCCCCCCAGGCCTGGCTCCAGGGTGGGGCCCCGGTGACCCCATACCGGGCACTGATCTGAATCCGAGTGGTGAGTTGTTATTGGATTTCTGTGCTAGTCACGGTTTATCCATAACGAACACCATGTTCATGCATAAGGGTGTCCATCAGTGCACTTGGCACCAGGACACCCTAGGTCGGAGGTCGATGATCGACTTTGTAGTCGTTTCTTCTGACCTTCGGCCATATGTCTTGGACACTCGGGTGAAGAGAGGGGCTGAGCTGTCAACTGATCACCACCTGGTGGTGAGTTGGATTCGATGGTGGGGGAAAAAGCTGGACAGACCTGGCAGGCCCAAACGCATAGTGAGGGTCTGTTGGAAATGTTTGGCAGAGGCCCCTGTCAAAGAGGTCTTCAACTCCCACCTCCGACAGAACTTCAACCAAGTCCCGAGGGAGACTGGGGACATTGAGTCCGAATGGACTATGTTCCGCGCCTCCATTGTTGGGGCGGCGGTTCGGAGCTGCGGCCATAAAGTCTCCGGCGCCTGTCGCGGCGGCAATCCCCAAACACGGTGGTGGACACCGGAGGTAAGGGATACCATCAAGCTGAAGAAGGAGTTCTATCGGGCCTGGCTGGCTCATGGGACTCCTGAAGCAGCTGACGGGTACCGGCGGACCAGACGGAGCGTGGCTCTGGCAGTCGCCGCGGCAAAAACTCGGGCCTGGGAGGAGTTCGGAGAGGCCATGGAGGAAGACTTTCGGTCGGCCTCAAAGAGATTCTGGCAAACCGTCCAGCGACTCAGAGGGGGGAAGCGGTGTTCCACAAACACTGTTTACAGTGGAAGTGGTGCGCTGCTGACCTCAACTGAGGATGTCCTCAGGCAGTGGAAGGAGTACTTTGAGGATCTCCTCAATCCCTCCAACACACCTTTCGTAGACGAAGCTGAAGCCGGGGACTCGGAGGGGGACTCATCCATTACCCTGGCTGAAGTTGCTGAGGTAGTCAAACTCCTCGGTGGCAAGGCTCCGGGGGTGGATGAGATCCGCCCCGAGTTTCTCAAGTCTCTGGATGTTGTGGGGCTGTCTTGGCTGACACGCCTCTGCAGCATCGCGTGGAGTTTGGGGACGGTGCAGACCGGGGTGGTGGTCCCTCTTTTTAAGAAGGGGGACCGGAGATTGTGTTCCAACTATAGGTGATCACACTCCTTAGCCTCCCTGGGAAAGTCTATGCCAGGGTAATGGAGAGGAGAATCCGACCGATAGTCGAACCTCGGATTCAGGAGGAGCAATGCGGTTTTCGCCCTGGCCGTGGAACGCTGGACCAGCTCTATACCCTCACTAGGGTGTTGGAGGGTTCATGGGAGTTTGCCCAACCAGTCCATATGTGTTTTGTAGACCTGGAGAAGGCATTCGACCATGTCCCTCGTGGCATCCTGTGGGGGGTACTTCAGTATTATGGGGTTCAGGGCTCGTTGCTACGGGCTGTTCGTTCCCTGTATGACCGGAGCAGGAGCTTGGTTCGCATTGCCGGCAGTAAGTCAGACCTGTTCCCGGTGCATGTTGGACTCCGCCAGGGCTGCCCTTTGTCACCGATTCTGTTCATTATCTTTATGGACAGAATTTCTAGGCGCAGTCAGGGAACGGAGGGTGTCTGTTTTGGTGGCCGCGAGATCTCGTCTCTGCTTTTTGCGGACGATGTGGTCCTGTTGGCTTCATCAAATCAAGACTTGCAGCGTGCACTGGAGAGGTTTGCAGCCGAGTGCGAAGCGGCAGGGATGAGAATCAGCACCTCCAAATCCGAGACCATGGTCCTCAGTCGGAAAAAGGTGAATTGCCCCCTCCGGGTTAGGGGGGAGTTGCTCCCTCAAGTGGAGGAGTTTAAGTATCTCGGGGTCTTGTTCACGAGTGAGGGAAAAATGGAACGGCAGGTTGACAGACGGATCGGTGCGGCGTCCGCAGTAATGCGGTCATTGTACCGGTCTGTTGTGGTGAAGAAGGAGCTGAGTCGTAAGGCGAAGCTTTCAATTGACCGGTCGATCCACGTTCCTACTCTCATCTATGGTCATGAACTCTGCATCATGACCGAAAGAATGAGATCGCGGATACAAGCGGCAGAAATGAGTTTCCTCCGCAGAGTGGCTGGGCGCACCTTTAGGGATAGGGTGAGGAGCTCAGTCACCCGAGAGGAGCTCGGAGTAGAGCCGCTGCTCCTCCGCATCGAGAGGAGCCAGTTGAGGTAGCTCGGGCATCTGTTCCGGATACCTCCTGGATGCCTCCCTGGGGAGGTGTTCTGGGCATGTCCCACTGGGAGGAGGCCTCGGGGCAGACCCAGGACACGTTGGAGAGACTACGTCTCCCAGCTGGCCTAGGAACGCCTTGGGGTTCCCCCAGAGGAGCTGGAGGAGGTTTGCGGGGAGAGGGAAGTCTGGGAGGCTCTGCTCGGACCACTGCCCCCGTGACCCGGTCCCAGATAAGCGGAGGAAGATGGATGGATGGATGGATGATTACATTTTGTAATAATATGGTCTTTAGTCTTTATTGTTGCTTTTTAACGTTGCTTCGCCTTGAGGCGAATAGTGACAGTAACACTCTGGACCCCTTAAAGAAACTTTGACTTACGAGCTCAAAGTACAATACATGCAGCCTCTTGCACATCACTTGAGATAAGACTATATCAATAAATTTTACAATTTACTAATTATGGGATTGATACTTGTCTCCCCTACAAGATAAAATGACATAAAATCAAAATTCCTAATCACCTTTATTAACAATAAAAGACGACAAAGATTTTACATTTCCTCTGAGATATTGAACAGAACATCAAAACATTTTTTCACACACTTTAATTCTTTCCTTATCATATTTACTTTAAAATAATTTCATTTTAACTTGTGGGAAATCCAGCAAAATCTTCAAAAATTAAAAAATGAATACCTGGATACTGCTGACAAAAATTTAGTCCGTTGTGACATGATGTTGCACACAATTCCTAAAGGGGGCGACACAACATCAGAAAGAAGCACAGTTTCAGCTGCGATTATTATCACATAAGCTTCTCATTAACATTTGTCGCTGAAGAGAGGTTTGGTCTAAAAGTCAGGAAACAAACAGAGAGATGAATAAATGCAACAGACACACAGATCGGTTTGTTGCTTTTAGTCACTGAACAGATCACTAATGGCACATGGGATCAACATTATTGTCATTCTTGCTGCAATTTGCCTTGGTATGACTGCTATATTCACAATTAATCACTTTGTTCAGTCAATTCTCATGGATTTTGGTTGTGTCTTATAAATATTGTGTCTTTTTCTCCCCAGAAATCAGAGCTCAGGACACAGTGACTCAGTCCACAGGAGATGTGATCGGATATGAAGGAGGATCGGTGACTCTCAGCTGTACCTATAAAACAACCTCTTCAGTCCCAGATCTCTTCTGGTACATCCAGCGTCCTCATGAGTCTCCCAGATACATTTTGAGAGGAGATACAAATGAAGGACATAGCACAGAGCCAGAATTTAAACTCAGGTTTAAATCCACTCTCAGGAAAGTTAACAGCAGCGTACCTTTGACAATAGAGGATGTGCAGCTGTGTGACTCTGTTGTGTATTACTGTGCGCTGAGGCCCACAGTGACAGAAACACTCTGAACCCCTTACAGAAACTCCTGGATAAGACGTACAACACAAAAAGTAAAGACAACACTGCCACCTAGGGGTCTGAAATGGAGAAGGTCAGGGCCACATATGGATGACACATAGAGCAAGGATTCCTTAGGGGAGGTCATGTGACCTGATTAAGCCCAGAAGAACGAGGTAACAATGAGCACAACCCACAGCACAGCGAACACAGGAGCGCAGTCGTGTTACTCTCAGTTCTACATGGAGAAATCATTCATCTTACTGATTGTCACCATCACCACAGGTCAGAGGTGTTGGACAGTAATTCCTGTTGTCACTGTCACCTCAGATTTGTGTTCTTTACTGTGGTAAATATTGTAGGGTTGTGTTCTTGTGCCATTTCTTTGTCATCCTTGATATTTATATGTTCTCTTTTCAGGACTGAGTGCTGGTGATGATATCAGACCTGAAAAGGATCAACAGTCCGGTACAGAAGGAGAATCAGTGACACTGAGCTGTAAATACAGTACTAACAGTGAAGATGTTTATCTCTACTGGTACAGACAGAACCCGAACCAGGCTCCTCAGTACCTCCTCTACAAGGGGGCCCGATCAGACAGTAGTGCTGAACACAGTACAAATAAGAGATTCAAATGTACCACATCCAGGGACTCAACCCAGCTCACCATCGAAGCTCTTACCATGTCAGACACAGCCATCTACTACTGTGCTCTGAGGGTGGCACAGTGAGCAAAAGTCACTGAGAAGCTCTACAAAAACTCCTTTGCCCAGAACTTCCTCTCAGCAACCATGAAATGCAGCTTCTTTCCCACAGTCTGGGATCAGTTCCACAGCAGCAGAGCTTCAGAAGTAACTGTGGTTACCGTGGTAAACACGACTGTGTGGAGCTGATGGGGTGAGAGAGTGAAGTAAATATGGGAGGAAGGTGCTGTAAATGTGGTCAGAACTGGTACAGTAGCTGTAGCACAGACAGGTGGATGAAGTGTGTCCAGAATTTATTTAGAGAGAGAAAGGTTCAAATCTTCAAGTGAGATGGACCTTCAGAGGACACTCAGGAGCAGGACCAGGCTTGGTGAGATACACAAAGACAAACACTCGAGTGTTTCTGTAACTAGTCAAGCACTGTCACACACACAAGACTCCACACACACACTCGCGATGGCTTTTCCAATTCTGGGAAGGGGGGACCTCTGGTGGTCCTGCAAGGAACTGAAACCCAGGGTCATGAGAGTGTTGGGGTTATTCTATTTGCATGAATATTTATACCTTACATGAACTTAAGAGATCAATGGTCAAGTGAGTCTGGAAGAGGAGAGTTCTTAGACCCTTTTATATGTGGACAGAGATTCATAATCTCTTAAGTTCATGTAAGGGTTAATGCTCATGCACTATCGATCATGCCCGGATAAACCTTTACACAGCTACTCCTGTAACGTAATGCAAATATTTCAATGTTTCTCCAAGGAAAAAAATAAAATTGCTAGGAATGTAATGAGAAATCATGGATATCCTGACAAAGTTTTAAACAGCTACTTGTGTCATGTACATTGATTCATTTGATGGAAAGTAACTACCTGTACTTCAGAATCATCCCTCTGCATCTAAGTGTCTTTTCCTGCTCATGTAATGAACACATTTTATTTTCTATCAGATGTACGTCACTTTGGAGTGAAGTCTCTCATAAATGAACACATGGACATGTAAATATAAGCCATCGTCAGTATTTATGCATTTCTACAGTTACACATTTTACTTTTAGATATGGTGCTCTGCTCACTGGAGTGACTCAGGGCACTGAACAAGTTCCAGAAAATACAACACAAGGTACAATAATATATATGTATACAAACACACTGTCTGAAATCACTTGTTTTAAGCGGGGTTGCGGTGAAGAGGAGCCGAACCCAGCAACACAGGGCACAAGGCCAGAGGGGGAGGGGACACACCCAGGACAGAAAGTCAGTCCACCACAAGCAGGACTTGAATCCCAGACCCATCACACAACAGGACCAAGCCAAACTCGCTGTGCCACCATGCCCCCCAACAACAATACAATATTCGCTGAATAATAAAAGCTGAAAAGTAAGCAAACTGGTAAGTGAGGAGCGTAAAACTAAAATCTTCCAAAGAGAAAAAGAAGGGATGAATGAACCCCTGGAGGCCCAAGTACCTGTGGTTGCACACATTCCACAATGGCACTTTAGACTGTGGTAACTGAGGACCTGTGTGTGTCTCTATTTCCAAAATGTGTCCAGGTGGAGTTACAGACTGAAGCTGAAGTCGCACCTCCATGTCCAGGTCTGTATATCGTATATTTGCTTGAGTTTTGCTTTTGACCACTCCGTCCACCTGTGGGTCTGACACACGAAGCTGCTGCTGAGGTTGTGAGCATGTTATTCCACATATGGCCTAATGGGGGCGACATCACACCAGAAACATCTGCTCTTTCAGCCCCAGCACTTTTTGCAACCTTCCCGTTAACATTTGTCACTGCAGAGAGGTTTGGTCTAAAGGTCGGAAATCAGCCAGAGAGACGGATAAATGCAACAGACACACAGATCAGTTTATTGTCTTTAGTCACTGAGCAGATCAGAAATGGCACATGGGCTCAACATTATTGTCATTCTTGCTGCATTTTGCCTTGGTATGACTTTTATATTCACAATTAATCATTTTGTTCAATCAATTATGATGGAGTTTGGTTGTGTCTTGTAAATATTGTGTCCTTTTCTCCCCAGAAATCAGAGCTCAGGATACGGTGACTCAGTCCACAGGAGATGTGATCGGATACGAAGGAGGATCAGTGACTCTCAGCTGTACCTTTACAACTACAAGTTCTACAAATCCGTATCTCTTCTGGTACATCCAACGTCCTAATGACCCTCCCAAGTATATGCTGAGACGTGACAAATACAGCAACGATACAGTACAAGAGTACAAGAAGAGATTTAATACAAAACTCAACACAAGTTCAGTACCTTTGACAATAGAGGATGTGCAGCTGTGTGACTCTGCTGTGTATTACTGTGCGCTGAAGCCCACAGTGACAGAAACACTCTGAACCCCTTACAGAAACTCCAGAACACTGTCACACTCTTACAGTAGGACACCTTCTGCTTCATTCTCAGATTTCTCTATTATTTGTAAATTAATACTGCAAGTTATTCAATAGCTGCTGTTTGATTATAGTGTTTATAGAGCAAGGTAACACTTTCAACTCACACACTGCGAGCAGTTTAGAGTCACCACTTCACCTGACACACCACTTATTCTTTGGACTATTGCAGGAAACCAATTGAATTAAATTCAAAATCCATCCATCCAACTATCCATTGTCCACAACCGCTTGTCTCAAGCAGAGTCCCAGCAACACAGGGTGCAATGTCGAAGGTACAGACCTTGGATGGGACGTCACTCAGTCCCAAAGCACCTTAATCAGGGCTCAAAGCCCAGACCCACCACACAGCCATCACCGGCTGAATGCACTGCACCACCTTTCCAAACATCTAAGAAGACAAATTAAAAAATTCAAAATCATGCCAACTTGGTACTCAGTGATAATACTTGCAGTTCATGTCTGATTCATGTTTAACTCTAGAGAGTCATGTCTAATAATATTGATGTGTGTTCCAGCACAGATGAGTATGTGTGTGAAGGAGGAGCTGAGCACTTCAGGGCAGGAGGAGTTCTCCTGTACAGTAGAGGAAGTGTTGAGCTCTAACTGTACACACTGTCAGTGTGTCTTTCTCCATCCACCACGATGTTGTTCTCTTCATTTCTCCTGCTCTCAGCACTTGTAGGTAAGTCAATTTACAGTTCATTTTTTTACACATTGATGTAAAAATTAAGAAAACTGCATCAAGTCAGCATTTCAAGTGAACTTGTTCTACTCAGGGATAAACGCAAGACTGTAAACACTTTATTTTCAAAGTATTTATTAATGTCCTTGAATTAATATGATAATTCTTGTTTCCCCACAGATTACAGTGCTGGAAATTCAATAACATCACTCAGTGACGTAGTTCATGTTTTGGAGGGAAACAATGTTACACTTTCCTGCAACTACAGTGGTACTGTAAATAACCTACAGTGGTATCGACAGTACTCCAGATCAAAACCAGAATATCTCCTGCTCATTTTAGAATCCTTAGGAAAGGTAATGAAAGCCAGTCCTCTATATCCACACCTGTCTGCTAAAGTTCACAAAAAGAACAGCACTGTGGATCTGGTGTTCTGCTCTACAGCACTGACAGACTCTGCGATGTACTACTGTGCCCTGAGTCCCACAGTGACAGGAAACCCATTTACTCGGTACAAAAACCTCATTGTGACTGAGAAACACTGCACTTTCACAGAAACTGAAACACACTCAAGAATTAAAATTTAAGGGGGCAGCAGGTAGTGTAGTGGGTAGCATCACCCCCTTACACTAGAAGGACCCAGGTTTGAATTTCTCCTCTAGCTGTAGTACCCTGAGCAAGATGTTTACCCTGTATTGCTCCAGTAAAAATTACCCAGCTGTATAAATGGGTAAATAATGGAAAATACCTTAACATTGTTAGTTGCATTGGAGAAAAACATCAGCTAAGTGAAAGAATGTAAATGTAAATATTAATCGTTGTTAGTGACTTTCAAAAAAGTGTCAGATAAACAGATAAATCCTGGGATCTTTGCCTACACATACAACACTTCACTTTGACACTGTTCAAATTCAGTGCTTATTTGGAATTTTACTCGTCATTTGTGTACAAGGTTTCACTCCCCCTTATCATTAAATGTTTGTAAATAAAGTGTCTATCTATCTATCTATCTATCTATCTATCTATCTATCTATCTATCTATCTATCGACAATTTTGAGTCGTCAGTTAACCTGAAACGCACGTCTTTTTTACATTGACTGATACTTTGAGACGCGTTCAATACACACTATGAAACTCCAGTTTGCTTATCGGTTTTAATTGTATATTAACTGACGGGGTATAATCAACCACATTTATTAATTTTACTGTCCATGTTTTCATTCAGTATTTGTGACATATTTGTCCCATAGTAACAGAACATTAATATCATTTCTGTATATGGAGTAAAAGTCATTGGTCATGTGACGTGAAGATCTCTCCCCTCTAGTGGTGAAATGTGTTTATTCCACATTTTTACACCTCTACATATTTTTATTTTTTTTCAGATTCTTTTACCACTATATTTTTTGTTACTTTATTTGTTTTACTACTTATTGTATCCTATTTTAAGCATTATACTGTATATCCTTCATACTTTCGCAGTATGTTTCTAATTTCTACTTTATTTGTATTGCCTTATTTATATTATCTCTTCTATCAGTCTCTATTACGGACAGTTGGAAAAGCATTTCACTGCACGTCTTACAAAGTATGGATGTGTATGTGACAAATAATGAACTTGACCTTGAACGTGAAATGAATGCTATCTACTGCACTGTGTACACCACACACGGAGATATGGTACACCACACATCTGTTGGTTATGCTGGTTGAGTTTGCTGTTCAAATGCAGAAGACCAGCAGCAATGGAATGTGGCTGCACTACAATCATCTCCAGGGAAGATGTCCAGCATCTGGTTATTCCTACAAGTAGCAGAATTTAGGAAGTCTCCAAATGCAGATGATTTGCAGCCAAGTACTAAACATGGTGATTTTGTTTGAAATTGTGTTACTTTCTCCCATTACTTTTGGTTCTTTAAAATGGGTGTCCAGCACATACAAAGAGCTGTCATCACCACACGGTTCACTCTTTATACCTGTATAAACCCTCAAAGTAAAGCCAAAAGTCTGTATTTTAACCTCATAGTTGTTCTTTCATGTTGCATACAGTGTGCGGTGTACAGAACCAGCTTAACAAAAAATGTGGCACAATCCAAACACTTAAACTGTACTGTATTTTACAGCATTATTTGTGATAAGGTTCACATAGTTTTAAAAGAAAATACTGCTCTCAGATTGAAATTGCCTGATCTATATTTGTTAATAAAATTGAATAATTGCAGTCATTACTTAAACGAGGGAAATGAATTTTCACTTATTAATTCTCTGCCTGAACTCTTGGTGGCGCTCTTTAACAAAAGTTCCCACCCTCACACCAGTGAATCAAAAGGCATTTTGAAGTAACAGACAAATTGCTTGTGTGATGCAGACTGTACATGACACTATTTCTACTTTATAAGGTTCTGGATCTTTCTGGGAACATTCTTCCCTCAAACCCAGAGCCGAAACATCAACAAACCACTTTTTACAGCCGGGTATAAACCTGAGTAACCACAGTGATCCAACCAGAAGAAACTGATCTCAAACCATATTTTAAAGTCATCTGTAATTGACACCATGATTGTTTTTACAACAGTGCTGCTTATTGGACTAATCTGTAAGTATGTTTATCATTTAGCTTCTAACAGTGGAAATAGAATTTCTCAGTCTAATTAGTTTTTTTTTCTTGTCCTTTTTTCAGTAGGAGTTGATGCAGATAAAGTCAAACAGGAACCTTTTATATATTTTTTGGAGGGAGACAAAGCTCTGCTGACATGCAACCATGACATCACTAACTTCAACTCTATGTACTGGTATGTACAGCACGTGAACAAAGAACCTGAATATATTATTCATGGAGTTAATGAAGTCGATTCCAAAGGAAGGTTCTCAATGGATGTGGACAGAAAGGGACGCTCGACCAACCTGTCCATCAGTGACACTCAGACAGAAGACTCAGCTGTGTATTACTGTGCTGTGCAGCCCACAGTGACAGCAACACTCTAAACCCCTTACAGAAAGTTAACTGCACTGCACAGCTCAGCTCATCTCTTCACATTCCTCTGAAACATAACATGTCTCAAAAAACGTAAAATTAATATTTCAGTAGCTGCTCTTATATTATTAGTCTATATTGAACTGATTACTTTGAGAAAAGCACTTTGCACTGATTTACCCATTTGCACAGCAGAGCATTTTTGTTGTTTGAATGGAGGGTAAGTACCTTGATTTACCATAGTGGAATATGGGTTTGCTCTAGGGTACAAAATGACATTGCTTGAACAGTTTACATACATATTAAATTTTATATGGAATATCTGATTAACAGGAATACAGAATCAGTGGGAGTAGAGTATGTCATTATTAATATCAGCATAAATACCAGGTGAAAACATGGGGACAACATAATGTTTTCACCTGCAGATGGTGATGCATTTAATATATTCAGCATTACTATATCACCTGCAATAACCTGATGCTGATAATGTGTTCTTGCACGGATGAAGATTACAACTTCCTAACACTGAAACATCACCTGCTGTATCCTGATATTAACATGTTTTCCCGCACAGCTGAGTGTGTGTGTGTGTGTGTGTGTGTGTGTGTGTGTGTGTGTGTGTGTGTGCTGTGTGTGAAGGAGGAGCTGAGCACTTCAGGGCAGGAGGAGTTCTCCTGTACAGTAGAGGAAGTGTTGAGCTCTAACTGTACACACTGTCAGTGTGTCTTTCTCCATCCACCATGATGTTGTTCTCTTCATTTCTCCTGCTCTCAGCATTTGTAGGTAAGTCACACTTTACACTCAGTTCATACGTTTGGAAATACTAAAATATCTGAATGAAACAACTGCCTCATACCACCATTTCAAAAAAATGTGTTCAGCAAATATAAAGATAATTACATTGATTGTAATTATGAACATGATAAATTTAACTGTTATTTATGAATTTAAATTAACATCTATTTCATTTCCCACAGATTACAGTTCTGGAGATTCAATAACACCACTCAGTGATGCAGTTCATGTTTTGGAGGGAAACAATGTTACACTTTCCTGCAACTACAGCGCTACTGTAAATAACCTACAGTGGTATCGACAGTACTCCAGATCAAAACCAGAAAATCTCCTGATCATTTTAGAATCCTCAGGAAAGGTAATGAAAGCCAGTCCTCCATATCCACACCTGTCTGCCAAAGTTCACAAAAAGAACAGCACTGTGGATCTGGAGTTCTCCTCTACAGCACTGACAGACTCTGCGATGTACTACTGTGCCCTGAGGCCCACAGTGACAGGAAACCCATCTGCTCTGTACAAAAACCTCAGTGTGACTGAAAGAACTCCTTTCAGAAAATGGTATTTCACAATAAAAAAGTAAAAGTTTTTGCTGTTATTATATTTATGTAAATGTATGCAGATCTGAATAAAATTGATGCACTCACTTTAAAGCTTTAAAACACAGCTGTACAGTAAAATAATGTCATTTTATTGCTTCCAGTTATATACTTTTCTGAAACCATACAAAAATCATTTATAGGAAAAAGTAATCTCAAAGTACAGCCAGTAAAACCAGCAAGCAAGGAATAATGTATTACAAATAAATAAAGCACATGAAAATAATGAACACATGCCTGCAAGATTTGTTCATATTGTGAGATTTTCACTTGAGACCTACTTGTACCATAAAGAAAAGTCACCGAAGGAGAAAAGTTCAGACAATGCGGTCATAAAGTTTCAATTTTATGAATGAGATTTCATTATTCCCAAATCACAGTGACAAAGAAAATCGTATTCCACAGATTTGCATTCCTCCTGTGTCACATGAAAATCACTTCAGTGGAAAGCCTGTGTAGCATGTCGAGGCGGCCTGGGATGGGGACAGAGACGGGGGCAAAGCAGCCACAGCTGGGGCTAATTACCTTCCCTATTTCTTCCCCGGCGCCTGCCAGTAAGAGAGAGAGAGAGAGAGAGAGATGGAGGAGGAGAGCAAACCCCAAGAGATGAACCCGAACCCGGAGACGACGCCGGTGTTGGGACCGACCCGAGGCTCCCAGCCCCCCCGACCCGCACGAAGCCCCATCTTACCTGTTCCCTGGCCCCCCTTTTCCATCCCCTTCCTTCTCCCTGCACTGAGAGCAAATAAAACCCCTCACCGACAGGCACCGTATCTGCTGTCTTCTGCTTCGTTTCTTACAGCCTGTTATTGCAGAACTGACTGTTGTGATAATTTAGTGGACTTGTGGCAGTACAATAATAGCTGTTGGTCTCTGAAGTGAACATGTGCTGCCTTCTAGTGGTCAAAAGTGGAATCATTCATTCTCATGAACACACACACACACACACACACACACACACACACACGGTACTGGGAATTTAGAGTGACCAATTCACTTGAACACGTCTACGGAATGTGGATAGAAACCCATGCAAATAAGAGAGATGCAAACTCTGCTCAGACTGAGCGAGTTTTGAACCCAGAACCCAGGCACTACAAAGCAGCACCACCACCGTTCTGCCCTCTGGTGAAACCAACTTTGATCCCTTTTTGTCTAAAAGCAGCTACGTAAGAACTTGCAGGATGAAAAGACATAAATCGCTTCTTTTCTCTGTAAATAAAATAAACACCATGAAATAAATGTAACAACTCATGTGCACAGATGGGACAGTTTTTCTAAACTAAACACAGCTTGTGAAAACTTGGTGGGTCATTATAGCTAAATCGGATCCCCACTGTCTCCTCTCTGAAAGTAAAAAAATTCTACAAAATGGGTGGAAAACTGCTGTGCACAAATGATGCAATATGTTAGAACTTTCTCCGTTTTTCACAGCTTCCACAAGAAGGTCTCATCGCCCCACCCACATCACAAGACTGACCTCCACCCAAAGACACCAAGAACACGTTTATTCTTCCAGTCGTCTGTCCTCCAGCACTGTGAAGGTTCACACTGAGACAAAATGCAGCCTCTTGTGGGAATGCTCTTCATCATGAGCCTCCGTAAGTGTCTCCGGAGTCTTTGTTTCATTACCAAACTGGTTCTTTTCTCATCATTAAACAGTTCGATGGGTTTTTATCTGTTGTTCACAGCCATTTCAGCTGGAGATGAGATTCAACAGAAGGAGTCCTCGCTGTCGAAGGAAGAAGGACTGCGTGTTTCTCTGGAATGTACCTTCAGCACAACCAGCACTTACTATTATATCCACTGGTACCGCCAGTATCCAGGAACAGGTCCCCAGTTCATACTGCTCAGTGGGTCCGATAGCTACAGTGCGGAGTTTGCGAAAGAAAGATTCTCCTCAAATGCTGACAAATCATCTGGTGAAGCCTCTCTGTCCATCTCAAGAGTTCAACTAGAAGACTCTGCTGTCTATTACTGCGCGCTGGATACCACAGTGATGAATCTACATCAACACTCGTACAAAAACCTGCTTCACCTCCTGTCTATTAACGACAAACTGAAAAACCACAGTGTTTCCTTCATGAGGAAATGAAGCAGATCATTATGATATAAACTGGCTCTCATCCCTGTTTGCTCTGAACCCAATTCAGTTTTGTGGTATATCTACATGGTAGTGAAGTGTGCATCAGTTTCATAGCAAAAGGAGAAAGAGGGAAGGAGAAGGATAAATAGATTTATAACCCCACATAATTGTTTGGAAAACATTTCAAATCAGTCTTAGATTATATCAATTGTTATGTGACGCCTTTTTATTTAAAGAAGCAGATAAATGCTTGTGGGTTCCTTCATATTTATTGTAGTGCTCACCATTCTGGGTTTGAATGGGGCAAAGAAGGAGGAAGAGACACTGTTCATTATTATCATTTAGGGGAACACCAACATACAGTGAAAGGTATCAAGAGGAATGTGAGGAAATAATGGACTCAGTCACAGGACCCATTTTTCTCAAGGAGCTACACCTCAAGCTCGTCTTCCACACTTCCCAACAGGCACTCACTCCCTAATAAACCCTGTCAGCCCCCGCGATGGTTAAACAACTATTTTACATTTTTCCCACAGTTCCTGTCATTCACAAGTATTTATAATAAATGCTCAAATGTGACATTTTTCAGTAATACAGGTCATTACATTATCATATTAACTCTACAAATAGAGTACAAGAGCTTGATGTGTTATTTCTCTTCATATGTAGTCTTGCTGTATAACCGATAAGACTCCATACAGTCCAATACCTTTTATGTTAACGTTAACACAACAATATCAAATACATTTAAATTGACGATATAAATAAATAAATTTTAAAATGTACTGATGACCGGATTAATACTTGCCTATCCTACAAGATAAAATGACATGAAATCAAATTTCCGAATCAGCTTCGTTAACAGTTGAAAGATCTTACGTATCTGACATTATGAATAAAAAATTAAAACATTTCATGGTCTTCAGTTCTTCCCTTATAATTATTTTTAAAATAATTCACAGTTATTTTGCTTAGAATGCAACAAAATGCAGAAGAAATTAAACAATAAATGCTGAAAACTTTCTTCATTTGTTCACAGTGATCAGCTGAAATTAACTGTCTGTTGCGATCATGTTGTTACACACACTTCCTAAAGGGGGCGACACAACATCACAAAGAAGCACAGTTTCAGATGTGATTATCATCATATAAGCTTTCATTAACATTTGTCAGCCAATGCAGAGAGGTTTGGTCTAAAAGTCGGGAGACAACCAGAGAGACTGATAAATGCAACAGACACACAGATCAGTTTGTTGTATTTAGTCACTGAGAAGATCAGTAATGGCACATGGGCTCAACATTATTGTCATTTTTGCTGCAATTTGCCTTGGTATGACTGCAATATTCACAATTAATCATTTTGTTCAATCAATTATGATAGATTTTGGTTGTGTCTTATAAATATTGTCTCCTTTTCTCCCCAGAAATCAGAGCTCAGGATACGGTGACTCAGTCCACAGGAGATGTGATCGGATACGAAGGAGGATCAGTGACTCTCAGCTGTAACTTTACAACTAGCAGCACAAACACACACTACCTGTTCTGGTACATCCAGCATCCTAATGACCCTCCCAAGTACATGCTGAGACGTGACAAATACAGCAATGATACAGTACAAGAGTACAAGAAGAGATTTAATACAAAACTCAACACAAGTTCAGTACCTTTGACAATAGAGGATGTGCAGCTGTGTGACTCTGCTGTGTATTACTGTGCGCTGAGGCTCACAGTGACAGTAACACTCTGAACCCCTTACAGAAACTGCAGAACACTGTCACACTTTTTCAGTAGGACACCTTCTGCTTCATTCTCAGATTTCTCTATTATTTATAAATAAAGACTGCAAGTTATTCTGTAGTTGTCTCTTTATTATGGTTAAGTGTCTTTATTCCAGCATCTTCAGTCACCAGCTCATAAATATTTAAACATCTTCTTACTGGAAAACAATTCTCTCCAAAATGACTTGTAATTATTTCCTTCAAGAGCTCTTCCAGAACCTTCATTCATGGTAACGTACAGTGCTAGACATGGGTCCCGAAACTCCCTCAGCCATTCATCTGTTTATAGAGCAGGGTAACACTTTCACTAAAAAAGTGTAGAGTCACCAGTTCACCTGACACACACTTATTCCTTGGACTGTCGTAGGAAACCAGAAAAATTTAATTCAAAATCTAAAACCACAAATTAAAAACTCGAAAATCATGCAAACTTTGCTATAGTATTCATATTTAACTCTCGAGAGTCATGTGTAATAATATTGATGTGTGTTCCTGCACAGATGAGTGTGTGTGTGTGTGTGTGTGTGTGTGTGTGTGTGTGTGTGTGTATTTAAACTAAGGTATTGTTAAACCCTTTGAAAATATGAGTAAGATTGAAGTGTAAAACAATGTGAACTGCACTGAATTCGCTGAACCTAAAGAAATAAAGGGGAAAACACTGTATACCACACCCCTATGTTTGTCAATTTAGAATCATACAGAAACACAGTAAAGATGTTTGAAAGAACTGCATTAATGTAGGTTATGGATTAATAAACCTTGGAAAAGGTAAAGTAAGTTATCTTTCAATTAAAACTAAGTGTGAATATGTAATAAAGGTCTTTCCCTGTTTTGTCATTGTCCCATATTGTCATGTCGAGACTTAAACACATCTCATTTTCACACACACACGCACGCACGCACTGTCTTAAACCACTTTTCTCAAGCAGAGTCACAGCGAACCAGAGCCTAACCAGGCAACGCAGGACGGGACACCAGTCCATCAAAGACACCCCAAGCAGGACTAGAGCCTCAGACACACCAGAGAGCAGGACCCAGCCACCGCACTCCACTCTCTGATTTTCAGATATTTGAAAAAGAACACAGTTTTTAGGATAAAGATCACAACCCTGTTCAAAAAGTTTCTGCTTTCATCTAGTGGTGAAAATAACACTTTTTAATTAAGAGTTTATCAAACACCAGCATTGAATTCAATGTATTTTCATTGAGCTCTTCTCTCACAGTGACTCAGAGCGCTGAACAAAAGATCAGAGACATAACACCAAGAAAATGTTGGCTATACATTAAATCACTGCAATAACTGTATTAATTATTAAAGCTATAAGTAAGCCAACTGGTCACAGATGAAAGGAACAAATAAAAACACAACCAAAAGGTAAGAGAGAAATAACTAGCTTTGCCAAGCAGGACTCAAACCCCAGACCAGCCAGAGAGCAGTAACCAGTCAAACCCGCTGCGCCACTGTGCCCCCCCCCCCCCCCCCCCCCCCCCTCTGGAACACACAGAAAGAATCAATATTCTCACTAAGGTAAACTGGAGAAATGCCATTTACTGCCTGGTAGATCGAGAATAAAATTTAGAACCCATTCCAAACTGAACTAGAAGCCAATGTAGCGATTTAAGACCCGGTGTTTGATGGTCTTACTTCCTACTTCTAGTAACATGTCTCACAGCAGCATTTTGTATCCACTGTAACCTGGATACAGTCTGGTACGGACAGTTCAATAACAGAGCATTACAGCAGTCCAACCTACTTGAAATAGAAGTAGGAACAAGTTTCTCTGCATCCCAACTACATAAATATTGCCTCGATTTCACTATATTTCTCAGCTGAAGGAAGCACGACCAAGTCAGTGTAGTAACATGAGACACAAATGACAGGTTTCCGTCCAACAAAACCAAGGTGTTCAGACAAACACCTCAACTTTCCAGAGTGAACACAGTGCAATTCTCTCTGGCGCAAGACCTGAACAGCAGAAGTAAGAAATACAGTGGAACTAAATTCAAAACAAGTCATTATTGAGTTAGAAGAGATAAAATTATTGATACCTCTTTCTGGTAAAAAAAAAATTAAATAAATGCTACAAAATCCGTGTAAACATACCGACCTATACCAACCTACAGGCAGAAACTGAAATCAGCTAAACCTGTAATAAGGACTCTTAAAAGATGGACTGAGGAAGCTGAGCAGGACTTACAAGCCTGCTTCGAGTGCACCGATTGGAGTGTTTTTGAGGCTGCTGCTAGCGATCTAGATGAGCTCACAGACTCTGTAACATCATATGTCAGTTTCTGTGAGGATATGTGCATCCCTACCAGGACTCGTTTAACATACAACAATGACAAACCGTGGTTCACTGCAAAACTCAGACAGCTTCGTCAGGCCAAAGAAGACGCCTACAAGAACGGGGGCAGAGTCTTGCATAAACAGGCCAAAAACACACTGGCAAAGGAGATCAGAGTGGCTAAGAGGAACTACTCTGAAAAGCTGAAGAAACAGTTTTCAGCCAACGACCCAGCATCGGTGTGGAAAGGCCTGAAAGACATCACCAATTACAAGACACCATCCTCCAGAACCGTGTCAACTCAACGACTGGCCGACAATTTGAATGAGTTTTATTGCAGGTTTGAAAAACCCTGTCTCACACCCCACACCCATTCTGACCTTCTCTCCATGCATCGATTAACACCTCCAGTAACCCCCACCTTCCCACCTCCTGCACCTTTGATCTGTGAAGAGGAGCTGTGTCGGGTCTTCCACAAACAGAAGACAAGGAAAGCACCAGGCCCAGACGGTGTCTCACCGGCCTGCCTAAAAACCTGTGCTGACCAGCTGGCCCCTATCTTCACAAAGATCTTCAACAGATCACTGGAGATGTGCGAAGTTCCTTCCTGCTTCAAACGCTCCACCATCATCCCCATCCTGAAGAAACCCAAAATCACAGGACTGAACGACTACAGACATGTTGCCCTAACGTCTGTGGTCATGAAGGCATTTGAAAGACTGGTGTTGGCCTACCTGAAGGACATCACTGGAACCTTCCTGGACTCCCTGCAGTTTGCTTACCGAGCAAACAGGTCTGTGGATGATGCAGTCAACATGGGACTGCACTAAATCCTGCAATATCTGGACAAACCAGGGACTTATGTGAGGATCCTGTTCGTGGACTTCAGCTCAGCCTTCAACACCATCATCCCACACCTCCTCCTGTCCAAATTAACCCAACTCTCTGTGCCCACCTCCATCTGTCAGTGGATCACCAACTTTCTGACAGACAGGCAGCAGATAGTGAGGCTGGGAAAATTCTCATCCAATACTTGCACAACCAGTACTGGCGCCCCCCAGGGATGTGTGCTCTCCCCACTGCTCTTCTCCCTGTACACCAACGACTGCACCGCAAAAGACCCCTCTGTCAAACTCCTGAAGTTTGCAGACGACACCACACTCATCGGCCTCATCCGGGATGGTGACGAGTCTGCTTACAGACAGGAGGTCCAAGAGCTGGCTGTCTAGTGCAGTCATAACAACCTGGAGCTGAACATGCTCAAAACAGTGGAGGTGATTGTAGACTTTAGAAGAAATACCCCAGCATTATGAAACTCACCATCATGAACAGCACTGTGGCAACAGTGGAGTCATTCAGGTTTCTGGGCACCACCATCTCACAGGACCTGAAGTGAGAGCCCAACATAGACTCCATTGTGAAGAAGGCCCAGCAGAGGTTGTACTTCCTTCGCCAGCAGAGGAAGTTCAAGCTGCCACAGGAGCTACTGATGCAATTCTACTCTGCAGTCATCGAGTCTGTCCTCTGCACTTCTATAACTGTCTGGTTCGGCTCAGCTACGAAATCAGACATCAGAAGGTTACAGCAGATAGTTCGGACTGCTGGAAGAATCATGGGCACATCCCCCCCAGCTCTCCAAAAACTGTAGTCATCCAGAGTCAGCAAAATCATTGTAGACCCCTCACATCCAGGCCACTTCCTCTTCGAACCTTTGCCATCTGGCCGGCGCTACAGAGCACTGAGCACCAGGACAGCCAGGCACAAGAAAAGTTTCTTTCCTCAGGCCATCTACCTCATGAACAGCTAAATCCCCCCTAGGGAGTAAAGTGGTGCAATACACAACACTATTTATACTTATGTTTATTTATCACATCATATCTCTTACTCACATTCCTTTGCATTTGTATAGAACACACCTGTACATACATACAATGTCTAGTGACTATTTTTTGTATATTGTGTACTTTATATTTTTTATCCTTGATTCACATATTCTATCTTCTCATCTGTGTCTTGTTACTGTAACTCTGTCTGTGCTGTAGAAGTTTCTGTCACCAAGACAAATTCCTTGTATGTGTGAACATACTTGGCAGTAAAGCTTGTTCTGATTCTGATTCTAAAACTTCAAGTACACAGAAGACTTTTGAATGTTCATCTCATTTCTCCAGCTTCCACAGCTGAGTACTTCAGGGCAGGAGGAGTCTGTTGCGATCATGTCGTTACGCACACCTTCTAAAAGGGGGCGACACAACATCACAAAGAAGCACAGTTTCAGATGTGATTATCATCATATAAGCTTCTCATTAACATTTGTCACTGCAGAGAGGTTTGGTCTAAAAGTCGGGAGACAACCAGAGAGACTGATAAATGCAACAGACACACAGATCAGTTTGTTGTCTTTATTCACTGAGCAGATCAGAAATGGCACATGGGATCAACATTATTGTCATTCTTGCTGCAATTTGCCTTGGTATGACTGCAATATTCACAATAAATCATTTTGTTCAATCAATTATGATGGATTTTGGTTGTGTCTTATAAATATTGTGTCTTTTTCTCCCCAGAAATCAGAGCTCAGGATAGAGTCACTCAGTCCACAGGAGATGTGATCGGATACGAAGGAGGATCAGTGACTCTCAACTGTGACTTTACAACTAGCAGCACAGCTGCATATCTCTACTGGTACATCCAACACCCTAATGGCTCTCCCAAGTATATTCTGAGAAGGCACACATTTGGAGCTAGTGATACTGCCCCAGAATTCCAGGACAGATTCGATGCCAACATTGAGAAAACCATGGTACCTTTAACAATTCAGAGGCTACAACTGACTGACTCTGCTGTGTATTACTGTGCACTGACTCCCACAGTGATGAACTCAGGGCAACAGTGGTACAAAAACCTATTTCCCCCAGGGGCTCTATAGGGCAAACTGACACAACCAGAGGTTGGTCTCAGCAGGAAAGAGAGCTGATAATACCTGATTGTAATCTAGTCAGCATATGAGCACAGAAGTACATTCATCTTTGTGGTGCAGCCATGTAACGACTGAAAGCGCATTCAGTTTTAACATGAAATGAAAAGGAAAGGAGGACTAACAGAGAGAAGGAAAAATGAAAAGAGGAGACGTGAAGCACTGTGTCGGTTCATCTGTTCCTACTTCTTCCTTCTCCAGCTCCTCTGGACTCCGTGCAAAACCTCTGACAAATTTAAAAATACTGTGCTGTACTGTACTGGGGGGGCACGGTGGTGCAGTGGGTTTGACTGGGTCCTGCTTTCCGGTGGGTCTGGGGTTTGAGTCCCACTTGGGGTGCCTTGCGACAGACTGGCGTCCCGTCCTGGGTGTGCTCCCTCCCCCTCCAGCTTTACACCCTCTGTTGCCTGGTGACCCCCACATGGAACTACTGGTTCCAGATGATGTGTGTGTGTACTGTACTTTCCTGGAGACGTGAGCAAGTATTTACACACATCCTCCTGGGGGCGACATTGTAGCAATATTTCCACTCCTGTACTTTGAACACCCTCATAAACTCCTCATCAGGACTTGAAACTGCAGAGAGATACTGACGACAAGACTGGAAACAACAAGAGAGATTTTTTACACACTCCACAAACTCTCTGTAGTTTTCAAGTGTTTTATAACTTCAGTATGGAATTGTGCCTCAGAATAACTGTTTTACTCACTACTTGTTACTTAGGTATGATTTCATCCATATTTTTATTTAGTGCATTTTGTTAAACTACTCTTATGCATTAAAAAAATATGTATTCTTTTTTCACCAGAAATCAGAGCTGAAGACACAGTGACTCAGTCCACAGGGGATGTGATCAGATACGAAGGAGGATCAGTGACTCTCAGCTGTAACTTTACAACTAGCAGCACAAACACACACTACCTGTTCTGCTACATCCAGCGTCCTAATGACCCTCCCAAGTACATGCTGAGACGTGACAAATACAGCAACGATACAGTACAAGAGTACAAGAAGAGATTTAATGCGAAACTCAACACAAGTTCAGTTCCTTTGACAATAGAGGATGTGCAGCTGTGTGACTCTGCTGTGTATTACTGTGCGCTGAAGCCCACAGTGACAGAAACACTCTGAACCCCTTACAGAAACTCCAGAACACTGTCACACTCTTACAGTAGGACACCTTCTGCTTCATTCACAAATTTCTCTATTATTTGTAAATTAATACTGCAAGTTATTCAATAGCTGCTGCTTGATTACGGTGTTTATAGAGCAAGGTAACACTTTCAACTCACACACTGAAAGCAGTTTAGAGTCACTAGTTCACCTGACACACACTTATTCTTTGGACTATTGCAGAAAACCAATTGAATTAAATTCAAAATCCATCTATCCAACTATCCATTGTCCACAACCGCTTGTCTCAAGCAGAGTCCCAGCAACACAGGGTGCAAGGTCGAAAGAACAGACCCCGGAGGGGACGCCAGTCCATCACAAAGCACCCTAAGAAGGGCTCAAACTCCAGACCCACCACACAGCCAGCATCAGCTGAACGCACTGCACCACCTTTCCAAACATCTAAGAAGACAAATTAAAAAACTCAAAATCATGCAAACTTAGTACTAAGTGATAATATTTGCAGTTGATATCTGATTCATATTTAACTCTACAAAGTCATGTGTAATAATACTGATCTGTGTTCCAGCACAGCTGAGTGTGTGTGTGTGCTGTGTGTGAAGGAGGAGCTGAGCACTTCAGGGCAGGAGGAGTTCTCCTGTACAGTAGAGGAAGTGTTGAGCTCTAACTGTACACACTGTCAGTGTGTCTTTCTCCATCCACCATGATGTTGTTCTCTTCATTTCTCCTGCTCTCAGCACTTGTAGGTAAGTCATAATTTACAGTTCATTTTTTTTTACACATTGATGTAAAAATTATGAAAACTGCAATCAGGTCAGCATTTCAAGTGAACGTGTTCCACTCGGGGATAAAAGCACAAATGTAAACACTTTATATTCAAAATAGTTATTAATGTCCTTGAATTCACATAATAATTCTTGTTTCCCACAGATTACAGTGCTGGGGATTCAATAACACCACTCAATGATGTAGTTCATATATTGGAGGGAAACAATGTTACACTTTCCTGCAACTATAGCGGCAACATAAATAACCTACAGTGGTATCGACAGTACTCCAGGTCAAAACCAGAATATCTCCTGCTCATTTTAGAATCCTCAGGAAAGGTAATGAAAGCCAGTCCTCCAAATCCACACCTGTCTGCCAAAGTTCACAAAAAGAACAGCACTGTGGATCTGGAGTTCTCCTCTACAGCACTGACAGACTCTGCGATGTACTACTGTGCCTTGAGGCCCACAGTGACAGGAAACCCATTTACTCGGTACAAAAACCTCAGTGCAACTGAATAAACTACTTTTAGAAAAATGGCAAACTTTTTGCTCTTACTATTATCTAAATATATGCAAGTCTGAATAAATGTGATGCACCCCCTTTCACACATAAAAAAACAGCTGTACACTGAAATAATGTTTTTTTGTTGCACATGAAAATAATGAACAAATGACTGCAAGAATTATTCATATCGTGAGATTTTCACTTGAGACCTATTTGTGCCATAAAGAAAACTCACTGAAGGAGAGAAGTTCAGACAATGCAATCATAAAGTTTCAACTTTATGAATGGAATTTCATTATTCCCAAATCACAGTGACAACAAAAATCGTCTTCCAAAAATTTGCATTCCTTCTGTGTCACATCAAAATCACTTCAGTGAAAAGCTTGTTATTGCAGAACTGACTGTTGTGAGAAGGGGTGCGGTGGCGCAGTGGGTTGGACCACAGTCCTGCTCTCCGGTGGGTCTGGGGTTCGAGTCCCGCTTGGGGTGCCTTGCGACGGACTGGCGTCCCGTCCTGGGTGTGTCCCCTCCCCCTCTGGCCTTACGCCCTGTGTTACCGGGTTGGCTCCGGTTCCCCGTGACCCCGTATGGGACAAGCGGTTCTGAAAATGTGTGTGTGTGTGTGTGTGTGTGTGTGTGTGTGTGTGTGTGTGTGTGTGTGTGTGTGTGTGTGTGTGTGTGTGTGTGTGTGTGTGTGTGTGTGTGTGTGACTGTTGTGATAATTTAGTGGACTGGTGGCAGTACAATAATAGCTGTTGGTCTCTGAAGTGAACATCTGCTGCTTTCTAGTGGTCAAAAGAGGAATCATTCAGTCGCATCAACACCCACACACACGGTACTGGGAATTTAGAGTGACCAATCCACTAGAACACATGTCTGCGGAATGTGGATTGAAACCCATGCAAATAAGAGAGATGCAAACTCTGCCCAGACTGAGCGAGTTTTGAACCCGCAGCCTAGGCACTACAAGGCAGCACCACCACCACTCTGCTTTCTAGTGAAACCAACTTTGATCACTTCTTGTCTAAAAGCAGCTACGTAAGAAGTTGCAGGATTAGAAGACATAAAATGCTTGTTTTCTGTGTAAATAAAATAATGCCATGAAATCAATGTAACAACTCATGTGCACAGATGGGACACCAGTATGTCTCATGTTACTGGTGAAACCAAATTCAATCAGTTTTTCTAAACTAAACACAGCTTGTGAGAACTTGGTGGGTCATTATAGCTAAAACTGATCCTCACCGTCTCTCTGGAAGTAAAAAAATTCTACAAAATTGGTGTAAAACTGGTACGTCAGACATCTCCGCACGCATTGCTGCCTGCCTGTTGGACATCTCTTCACCTCCAACTCAACCTCTCCAAAACAGAGATTCTTTACCTCCCAGCTGGCCTGTCCTCCTGTCACGACCTCTCGATCAAACTGAGCAACTCACTCATTTCGCCTGGCTTCTTCGCTAAGAGTCTGGGAGTAACGATTGATGCGAGTCTGTCATTCTCTCAACATATCGAAGCCACAACGCTGTCCTGCAGATTCATCCTTTATAATATTCGTAGGATCTGTCCCTACCTCACTACTGACTCCACCCAACTACTTGTCCAGGCCAGGGTGACTTCCCATCTGGACTACTGCAACTCTCTCCTGTGTGGCCTTCCTGCTAATGCCATCAAACCTCTGCAGTTTCTACAGAATGCTGCTGCACGAGTTGTGTTTGATTTGCCAAAGCCCTCCCATGTATCTCCTCTACTCATCTCTCTGCACTGGCTTACTATAGCTGCCCGAATCAAATTCAAAACCCTGGTTAGTGTGTACAGATGCATCAGTCGAACTGCTCCCAGCTATTTACAGGACTTGATCAAGCGGTACACCCCAGCCAGGCCCCTTCACTCATCTACTTCTCCTCCTTTGGTGGTCCTGTGCACGAAAAGCAACACTGGGAGGTTCTCGGTCCGTTGTGGTGGAACGACCTTCCCCTGTCACTCAGAACTGTAGAAACTCTCTCTGTTTTCAAGAAGGGTCTGAAAGCCCACCTTTTCCAGAGCCACTTTACCCAAGATCTCTCCAGCTAGTTTACGCTGTAACTGTCCAGGCATCGTAACTCCATAAGCATCCCCAGATACAATCTTTATTCAGTCATTACTCTGGCATTGTACTTGTTCATTTGTGTGTCTTATAATCCATCCATCCATCCATCTTCCTCCGCTTTTATCCGGGGCCGGGTCGCGGGGGCAGCAGTCCGAGCAGAGTACTCCAGACCTCCCTCTCCCCGCACACCTCCTCCAGTTCCTCTGGGGGAACCCCAAGGCGTTCCCAGGCCAGCCGGGAGACATAGTCTCTCCAACGTGTCCTGGGTCTGCCCCGAGGCCTCCTCCCAGTGGGACAAGCCTGGAGCACCTCCCCAGGGAGGCGTCCAGGAGGCATCCGGAACAGATGCCCGAGCCACCTCAACTGGCTCCTCTCGATGCGGAGGAGCAGCGGCTCTACTCCGAGCTCCTCCCGGGTGACCGAGCTCCTCACCCTATCCCTAAGGGTGCGCCCAGCCACTCTGCGGAGGAAACTCATTTCTGCCGCTTGTATCCGCGATCTCATTCTTTCGGTCATGATCCAGAGTTCATGACCATAGGTGAGGGTAGGAACGTAGATCGACCGGTAAATTGAGAGCTTCGCCTTACGACTCAGCTCCCTCTTCACCACAACAGACCGGTACAATGACCGCATTACTGCGGACGCCGCACCGATCCGTCTGTCGACCTGCCGCTCCATTTTTCCCTCACTCGTGAACAAGACCCCGAGATACTTAAACTCCTCCACTTGAGGGAGTAACTCCCCCCTAACCCGGAGGGAGCAATCCACCTTTTTCCGACTGAGAACCATGGCCTCGGATTTGGAGGTGCTGATTCTCATCCCCGCCGCTTCGCACTCGGCTGCAAACCTCCCCAGTGCACGCTGCAAGTCTTGACTTGATGAAGCCAACAGGACCACATCGTCCGCAAAAAGCAGAGACGAGATCTCGCGGCCACCAAAACAGACACTCTCCGTTCCCTGACTGCGCCTAGAAATTCTGTCCATAAAAATAATGAACAGAATCGGTGACAAAGGGCAGCCCTGGCGGAGTCCAACATGCACCGGGAACAGGTCTGACTTACTGCCGGCAATGCGAACCAAGCTCCTGCTCCGGTCATACAGGGAACGAACAGCCCGTAGCAACGAGCCCCGAACCCCATAATCCCGAAGCACCCCCCACAGGATGCCACGAGGGACACGGTCGAATGCCTTCTCCAGGTCCACAAAACACATATGGACTGGTTGGGCAAACTCCCACGAACCCTCCAACACCCTAGTGAGGGTATAGAGCTGGTCCAGTGTTCCACGGCCAGGGCGAAAACCGCATTGCTCCTCCTGAATCCGAGGTTCGACTATCGGTCGGATTCTCCTTTCCAGTACCCTGGCATAGACTTTCCCAGGGAGGCTAAGGAGTGTGATCCCCCTGTAGTTGGAACACAATCTCCGGTCCCCCTTCTTAAAAAGAGGGACCACCACCCCGGTCTGCCAGTCCAGAGGCACCGTTCCCGAACTCCACGCGATGCTGCAGAGGCGTGTCAGCCAAGACAGCCCCACAACATCCAGAGACTTGAGAAACTCGGGGCGGATCTCATCCACCCCCGGAGCCTTGCCACCGAGGAGTTTTTTGACTACCTCAGCAACTTCAGCCAGGGTAATGGACGAGTCCCCCTCCGAGTCCCCAGCCTCAGCTTCCTCTACGGAAGGCGTGTCGGAGGGATTGAGGAGATCCTCAAAGTACTCCTTCCACCGCCCGAGAACATCCTCAGCTGAGGTCAGCAGCGCACCACTTCCACTGTAAACAGTGTTCGTGGAACACCGCTTCCCCCCTCTGAGTCGCCGGACGGTTTGCCAGAATCTCTTTGAGGCCGACCGAAAGTCTTCCTCCATGGCCTCACCGAACTCCTCCCAAGCCCGAGTTTTTGCCGCGGCGACTGCCAGAGCCGCGCTCCGTTTGGCCCGTCGGTACCTGTCAGCTGCTTCAGGAGTCCCATGAGCCAGCCAGGCCCGATAGAACTCCTTCTTCAGCTTGACGGCATCCCTTACTTCCGGTGTCCACCACCGTGTTCGGGGATTGCCGCCGCGACAGGCACCGGAGACCTTATGGCCGCAGCTCCGAACAGCCGCACCGACAATGGAGGAGCGGAACATAGTCCATTCAGACTCAATGTCCCCCACCTCCCTCGAGACCTGGTTGAAGCTCTGTCGGAGGTGGGAGTTGAAGACCTCTCTGACAGGGGCCTCCGCCAAACGTTCCCAACAGACCCTCACTATGCGTTTGGGCCTGCCAGGTCTGTCCAGCTTTTTCCCCCGCCATCGAATCCAACTCACCACCAGGTGGTGATCAGTTGACAGCTCAGCCCCTCTCTTCACCCGAGTGTCCAAGACATATGGCCGAAGGTCAGAAGAAACGACTACAAAGTCGATCATCGACCTCCGACCTAGGGTGTCCTTGTGCCAAGTGCACTGGTGGACACCCTTATGCATGAACATGGTGTTCGTTATGGATCAACCGCGACTAGCACAGAAATCCAATAACAACTCACCGCTCGGGTTCAGATCAGGGAGGCCGTTCCTCCCAATCACGCCCCTCCAGGTATCACTGTCGCTGCCCACGTGGGCGTTAAAGTCCCCCAGTAGAACGACAGAGTCCCCAGTGGGAGCGCTTTCCAGCACGCCCCCCAGGGACTCTAAAAAGGCCGGGTACTCTACACTGCCGCTAGGCGCATAAGCACAAACGACAGTGAGAGACCGTTCCCTGACCCGAAGGCGTAGGGAGATGACCCTCTCATTCACCGGGGTAGACTCCAACACATGGCGGCTGAACTGGGGGGCTATTAATAAGCCCACACCAGCCCGCCGCCTCTCACCTTGGGCAACGCCAGAATAGTGGAGAGTCCACCCTCGATCGAGTAGAGTGGTTCCAGAACCCAAGCTGTGAGTGGAAGTGAGCCCGACTATATCTAGACGGTATCTCTCAACTTCCCGCACCAGCTCAGGCTCCTTCCCCGCCAGTGAGGTGACATTCCAAGTCCCAAAAACCAGAGTTGGCGCCCGAGGTTCGGGTCGGCCGGGCACTCGGCCCCGACCACCGCCCAAATCACAACGCACCGGCCCCTTATGGTTTCTCCGGCAGGTGGTGAGCCCACCGAAGAGCGGCTCCACGTTGTGGCTTCGGGCTGAGCCCGGCCAGGCCCCGTGGGCATAGACCTGGCCACCAGGCGCTCGCATGCGAGCCCCCCCCCCACGCCTGGCTCCAGGGTGGGGCCCCGGTGACCCCATACCGGGCGGGGTAAACGGACGCCTTGATTTTTTTGTCATAAGGGGTTTTTGAACCGCGCTTTGTCTCGTCTGTCATCCAGGACCTGTCTACCATGGGAGACCCTACCAGGGGCATGTAGCCCCAGACAACATAGCTCCTGGACTCATTCAGGCACTCAAACCCCTCCACCACGATAAGGTGGCGGTTCACGGAGGAGGTGTCTTATAATATTTTTTTTAAATTTTAAAAAAATTGGTGGGAGGGTATTGGGATTTGGGCTTGGTGGCGCAATGAGTTGGACCAGGTCCTGCTCTCCAGTGGGTTTGGGGTTTGAGTCCCGCTTGGGGTGCCTTGCGACGGACTGGCATCCCGTCCTGGGTGCGTCCCCTCCCCCTCCAGCCTAACGCCCTGAGTTGCCAGGTTAGGCTCCAGTTCCCCGTGACCCCCTATGGGACAAGCGGTTCAGAAAGTGTGTGTGTGTGTTTGTGGGGTATCGGGTTTTGTCTATCCCGTGTCTTATGCAGCTAATTGAAAGATGAACCTCGGTGCGGCAAGTGGTAGGGAACAAACTAGGTTTGCTTGAGACTTTCATGTCTGCAGCTATGTCTCCTTCTCTGAATGTAATGCATAAATTGTACTTTTGCTGAAATCTATGTCACTTTGGACAAAACATCTGCTAACTGAATAAATGTAAATGGGTTTTCATCTGTTGTTCACAGCCATTTCAGATGGAGATGAGATTCAACAGAAGGAGTCCTCGCTGTCGAAGGAAGAAGGACAGAGTGTTTCTCTGGAATGTACCTTCAGCACAACCAGCACTAGCTACTGGATCCACTGGTACCGCCAGTATCCAGGAACACCTCCACAGTTCATTCTGTTCAGTGGGTCCGATAGCTACAGTGCGGAGTTTGCAGAAGAAAGATTCTCCTCAAGTGCTGACAAGTCATCTGGTAAAGCCTCTCTGTCCATCTCAAGAGAGGAACTAGAAGACTCTACTGTGTATTACTGTGCGCTGGTGACCACAGTGATGAATCCACCTAAACACTCGTACAAAAACCTGGTTTGCCTATAGAAAAGAGTCCAGAAAAAAAAAAATTAAAAACTCAGAGGTTTACCAGAGCTGGAAAAAGCAGTGATCATTTAGATAAAACCTGGATCCAGAGCACTCAGCCGGGTAACATGTAAGCTAATTGAGGTTCATGGGGAACTACGTGGAGATGAAAAGTACACTGCTTTTGCAATATATTGCTATCTATTGCCTTTCTGGGTTCAAACCTGCACTTCAATGCACAGCTCATAAACGGTGAAACCCCAGTGTTACCAGCTGTTGCACCAGTTAAATGAACAACTCATGAACTATGCTGTTTCACGCCCAGATCTGTTCCTCTTTGATTTATTCATCATTTTCAAATTGCAGCATCTTTCCAAATAAAGCAAGCTTCGAGGGTTTACATTCACTAATGTTTTGACTGACTGCTTTGAGTTAAAGCCTGGAGAACAGCTGTGTGGATATGAAACTCCAGATGGTGCTGTTGTTCCATGTAGCAATTCACCCACTGCATTCATGACAGTCCATTTGTCACATGAGCTCAATACCAAGAGATGCAGTCGCAGTATTAGAGGAGACTAGAATCAGATGTAGGCAAATTGTCTTTATTCTTTAATAGAGACATATATACTGTACAGTCATGCACTGGTATTCTCAGATGGGTAAAATATTTACTGTAGTCTAGAACCAGCTGTCAGAACATTAACACACACACACACACACACACACACACACACACACAATGTCTATAACTGCTAGTCCCGAGCAGGGTCTCAGCAAACCGGAGCCTGACCCAGCAACAGAGGGCGCAAGTCTGGAAGGGGAGAGGACACCCCAGGACGGGATGCCAGGGCACAGTAAGGCAACCCACACAAGACTTGAACCCCAGACCCATCACACAGCAGGGCCCGGCCAAATCCGCTGCGACACCGCACCCCCCCAACAAACGTTAACCACTTCTCCAACTCAGCATTGTGGTAATTTTGAGCCTGTCCCAGAAACCCTGGCTGGGTTAAACCCTGAATGTGACCCCAGTCCACCACATGGTAGCCAGATTCACACATTCACACACACTTTGGTAATTTTGAGTCACTAGTTCACCTGATACACTTGACTTTGGACTGTGGGAGGAAACCAGAGCACCTGGATAAAACCCACATAAACGCAAGATGAACATGCACAGTCTGTATTGCACTTAAATATACTGTATGCCTAAACTGCCCAGCCCTTGGGGGATAGAACAGCTCCTCAGCACACCACCAAGTCATCATTCCTGTTGGTGAAAATTCTGTTGGGAAACTAAATTATTTTATGATTAACTTGCTGATTTTAAAACTTGACTCACATTCCCACATTATACACTGAGTCAAACGACTATCACATCTTCTGTATTGCACTTACATATCAGTTAATCTCACATTATTTTCACCATGAGAACTTTTACAGGTAGAAACCAAATCTTTTCATATTTCAGGACTTTTCTGCTATACTGCAGTGTGCAGTTTTAGTGCAGACTCACCAAGCCCCTCCTACTTCCCGTTTAGCGTTTCCCTTCATATGAGAGAGGAGGAGGTGAAAGGAAGCAGAGAGCGTCCATCCCGAGCAGACAAAGAACACCGGACAATGTTCATTTCTGTACATGTTCGCTTCTCCTGCCACCTGCTGGCCTGGTCAGTCTGCTCACTCGTACCATGTGAGTACCACTGCAGGGTTTCTCCCGCACATCACATTGTCATCTGCTTCCATTGCTCCATCATCTCTCACTCACCTCATGCTTTTCTTTACCTCCTCAGATGTTCAGAGCGCAGATGAAGTGACACAAAGCCCGGCATCTAAGGAGGTGACAGAGGGTCAATCCGTCATTATCGACTGCAGTTACAAAACCAGTAACTTTTATGCGATGCAGTGGTACAAACAGCCCATTAACGGTGGTTCGCCTAAATACATAAATAAAGCGACAGGTTCCTCTAAGCATGGAGATTACAGCGGGAAATATCAGCCAGAAGTGGTCACCTCAGAAAAGAGAGGAACACTGAGAATTACGCCGACAGCTGACGATTCTGCCATCTACTACTGCGCCATAGAAGCTACCACAGTGACACGAGAGACTCTGCACTCCAGCAAAAACCTTCAGCAGAAATCAAGTGGCATCCAGATGCTTATCGACCCTTTGAGGAACTAATTCCTCTACTGTTGGTTCACCACAATCACATCTGTGCGATGCTCCTGACTTCCTAAAAACGGTGGCCAAAAGGTGCGGTTACAGTGCTGTTTAATAAGATATCAGTGCTGCTGCTGGAGGTTGAGCTCAGTTACATCCTGGTTGAGGGAGACACACAGAAATACATTGAACTGAACTGGACTGGTGACTCCACACTGCTTACAGTGTGTGGTCACCTTGCAATGACTTCACCTACCTTCACCTCCACCTTCCCCTCACCTACCCTGACTAGCCTAGCACCCTGCATTTCCAGGATAGGCTCAAGACCCTCACAACCTGGTCTTGGGAAAAGCAGCTATTTATAGTGAGTGAGTGAGGAAAATACAGCTCCAAGTATGTGTCAGTTTGGAAAAATGTAATAGATAATTAACTCTTTGGAACTGATAACATTAACGGTTAAATTAAAGCACAGCTGATTAATAGGATATTCATAAATTACTGGAATTTACTACAAGTGTTCTGAAAGTAATGGGGGGGGTAGCGCAGTGGGTTGGACCTGGTCTTGCTCTCCAGTGGGTCTGGGGTTCGAGTCCCGCTTGGGGTGCCTTGCGACGGACTGGCGTCCCGTCCTGGGTGTGTCCCCTCCCCCTCCGGTCTTACGCCCTGTGTTGCCGGGTTAGGCTCTGGTTCCCCGTGACCCCGTATGGGACAAGCGGTTCAGAAAGTTGTGTGTGTGTTCTGAAAGTACACGAGCGTAAAGGATTTCCATCCCTTCTTGGAAATTCTTAGCGGAACTAGTTAAACTGTCAGTGATGGTACCAAATCAGTTATCAATTAACTGTCAAGCAGCGAATTCCTGACTGAGGACACACACCCTCGCTGGACACCAATCAACACTGAACACAATAAAAGAGCATCGACACGGACAGTCACTGCGGCACTTTCTTACAGTAAAGATGCTGAAGTGTTCCTCAGCAAAGTCTGTGGTTACCCTCCCGTCCTCATCCAACAGTGATCCATCTCCACCTCCACATCTCTCGTGTTCCCCGTTTTCTCTTCCATTACTTGGGTTCAGAGTCAGAGTCAGATAGTGTTTCAGAGTTAAGTGCAATTTGTTTCTAACTACCTAAATAGCTCTAAACTTTTCACATTTTCGTTATCATTTATGCATCATCGTACTTTCCATTTTTTTGTTTTACAAAAAACTTCAGAAAAATGTTTAAATATCATATCCTCCAATTTTCTCACCGCCTTCTGTAGTGCATGATCTAGGGGCAATCTTTTAATGTACTTAAATCACTTTGAAAACCTGGAAAAGTTCTCTGGGGACAGGAGCAGATATGGTACAGTAAAGTATGAGAAGCACACAGATGCAGAGAGTGTTGCACCTCCTTCCTCAAGATGGCGACACTGTTGCATAAAGTCCTCATGGAGGCTTAGCATCGCAGGGGGGATATGAGCTAGAAGACAGAAAGTGACAACCAGAAAGGCTGTTCACCTGCTCCTACTCAAATACATTGAGAAGCCATACATACCGTTTTCATCCATGTTCCGCTGAATTATGGAACATCAGCTGAAGATCGTTTTAATTCTTTCCATATTCTATCAAGGTATGATTTACTGCCAGAAACTCTGCTTTGCCCTCTTTTTCAAAGAGATTATTGAAAAAATTAATGCTGTATCTCCGCTTTCAGTATACAGATACCTTCCTCTGCTGTTCATTAATGTGTCTCAAAATATCTTTTATCTGCAGAGATCAGAGCTGAAGACACAGTGACTCAGTCCACAGAAGGTGTTTTTGTACATGAAGGAGGATCGGTGACTCTCAGCTGTAACTACACAACTAGTGATACAACAGCAGAACTTTTCTGGTACATTCAACGGCAAAGTGACTCTCCCAAGTATATGATGAGAGAAAATACGTACGGAAAAGGTCACACCGCTCCTGAGTTTAAGAGAAGATTTACAGCTGTTGCAAACAAAACGAAAACTGAGGTTCCTTTGACAATAGAGGATGTGCAGCTGTGTGACTCTGCTGTGTATTACTGTGCGCTGAAGCCCACAGTGACAGTAACACTCTGAACCCCTTACAGAAACTCTTGGAGACAAGCAACTCTTAAAGTACAAAACATGCAGTTTCTTGCACATTAGTCTGAGAGAATATATAATTATAATAATTTAAATTTACAGTTTACAGAATATCTGGTTAACAGTTGTCTCCCCTACAAGAGAGAATGACATTAAATCAAATTTCCAGCATTTTTAACAGTTAAACAAAGTTTTACATTTCTTCTGGTTTTTTGAACAAAAAATTATAAACATTTTCTCAGACACTTTAATTCTGCCATTATATTTATTCTAAAATAATTTCACTTTCAACTTGTGGGAAATCAAACAAAACGTTCAAAAATGCAAGCAGAAACCTTGGAAACTGAAAGAAATGTCGTCTGTTGCGACCATGTTGTTATATAGACACTTCCTAAAGGGGGCGACACAACATCACAAAGAAGCACAGTTGGTTATTATCATCTAGGTTTCTCAATAACGTTTGTCACTGCAGAGAGGTTTGGTCTAAAACTCAGGAAACAACCAGAGAAGGATAAATGCAACAGACACACAGATCAGTTTATTGTCTTTAGTCACTGAACAGATCAGAAATGGCACGTGGGATCAGCATTATTGTCATTCTTGCCGCAATTTGCCTTGGTATGACTGCAATATTCACAATTAATTATTTTGTTCAGTCAATTCTCATGGATTTTGGTTGTGTCTTATAAATATTGTGTCCTTTTCTCCCCAGAAATCAGAGCTCAACATACAGTGACTCAGTCCACAGGAGATGTGATCGGATACGAAGGAGGATCAGTGACTCTCAGCTGTACCTATACACTTAGCAGCAGCACAACCACACACTACCTGTTCTGGTACATCCAGCATCCTAATGACCCTCCCAAGTACATGCTGACAAAATTTTCTTCTGGAGATGAAAAACATGCCCCAGGATTCCAGGGCAGGTTCAGAGCCAGTCTAAATACAAGTCTGAAGACAGTTCCTTTGACAATAGAGGATGTGCAGCTGTGTGACTCTGCTGTGTATTACTGTGCACTGAAGCCCACAGTGGCAGTAACTCTCTGAACCCTTTACAGAAACTCCAGGACACTGTCACACTCTTACAGTAGGAGACTTTCTGCTTCATTCTCAAATTTCTCTATTATTTATAAATAAATTCTGCAATATTCAATAGCAGCCCCTTAATTACGGTGAAGTAACAGTATTTCTGTCTAGAACTTGTCTGGAACCTTCATTCATGGTAAATTACAGTGCTAGATATGGGTTGTCAAACTCCCAACAGCCATGCACCTGTTTATAGGGCAGGGTAACACTTTCACTCACACACTGCAGGTTAGAGTCACCAGTTCACCTGACACACACTTATTCTTTGGACTGTTGCAGGAAACCAGTTGAATTAAATTCAAAATCCATCCACCCAACTATCCATTGTCAACAACCTCTTGTCCCGAGCAGAGTCCCAGCAACACAGGGTGCAAGGTCAAAGGGACAGACCCCGGAGGGGACGCCAGTCCATCACAAAGCACCTTAATCAGGACTCAAACCCCAGACCCACCACACAGCCAGCACCTGCTAAACGCACTGCACCAACCTTCTAAACATCTAAAAACACAAATGAAAAATTCAACATCATGCAAACTTGGTACTAAGTGATAATATTTTCAGTTGATACCTGATTCATATTTAACTCTAGAGAGTCATGTGTAATAATATTGATGTGTCTTCTAGCACAGATGAGTGTGTGTGTGTGTGTGTGTGTGTGTGTGTGTGTGTGTGTGTGTGTGTGTGTGTGTGTATGTGTGTGTCTGTGCTGTGTGTGAAGGAGGAGCTGAGCACTTCAGGGCAGGAGGAGTTCTCCTGTACAGCAGAGGAAGTGTTGAGCTTTAACTGTACACACTGTCAGTGTGTCTTTCTCCATCCACCATGATGTTGTTCTCTTCATTTCTCCTGCTCTCAGCACTCCTAGGTAAGTCAATTTACAGTTCATTTTTTTTTACACATTGATGTAAAAATTATGAAAACTGCATCAAGCCAGCTTTTCAAGTGAACTTGTTCTACTCAGGGAAAAACGCAAGACTGTAAACACTTTATTTTCAAAGTATTTATTAATGTCCTTGAATTAATATGATAATTCTTGTTTTCCACAGATTACAGTGCTGGAAATTCAATAACATCACTCAGTGACGTAGTTCATGTTTTGGAGGGAAACAATGTTACACTTTCTTGCAGCTACAGTGGTACTGTAAATAACCTACAGTGGTATCGACAGTACTCCAGATCAAAACCAGAAAATCTCCTGATCATTTACCCAAGTGACAAGGAAAAGAAATCTACACATCCTCGTCTGTCAGTTATACTAGATAAAGGAAACAACCATGTCGATCTCAAGTTCTCCTCTACAGCACTGACAGACTCTGCGATGTACTACTGTGCCTTGAGGCCCACAGTGACAGGAAACCCATTTACTCTGTACAAAAACCTCACTGTGACTGAGAAATACTGCACTCTCACAATAACTGAAAGATCCACAGTAGTTTACTATATCAAATGACTACTATATTATTTTTTACAAATTGCATTGGCATATTTAAACTAAGCTATTGTTAAACCGTTTGAAAATATGAGTAAGAATGAAGTGTAAAACAATGTGAACTGCACTGAATTCACTGAACCTAAAGAAATAAAGGGGAAAACACTGTATACCACACCCCTATGTTTGCCAATTTAGAATCATACAGAAACACAGTAAAAATGTTTGAAAGAATTGCATTAATGTAGGTTATGGATTAATAAACCTTGGAAAAGGTGAAGTAAGTTATCTTTCAATTAAAACTAAGTGTGAATATGTAATAAAGGTCTTTCCCTGTTTTGTCATTGTCCCATATCGTCATTTCGAGACTTAAACACATCTCATTTTCACACACACACGCACGCACGCACTGTCTAAAACCACTTTTCTCAAGCAGAGTCACAGCGAACCAGAGCCTAACCAGGCAACGCAGGACGGGACACCAGTCCATCAAAGACACCCCAAGCAGGACTAGAGCCTCAGACACACCAGAGAGCAGGACCCAGCCACCGCACTCCACTCTCTGATTTTCAAATATTTGAAAAAGAACACAGTTTTTAGGATGAAGATCACAACCCTGTTCTAAAAGTTTCTGCTTTCATCTAGTGGTGAAAATAACACTTTTTAATTAAGAGTTTATCAAACACCAGCATTGAATTCAATGTATTTTCATCGAGCTCTTCTCTCACAGTGACTCAGAGCGCTGAACAAAAGATCAGAGACATAACACCAAGAAAATATTGGCTATACATTAAATCACTGCAATAACTGTATTAATTATTAAAGCTATAAGTAAGCCAACTGGTCACAGATGAAAGGAACAAATAAAAACACAACCAAAAGGTGAGAGGGAAATAACTAACTTTGCCAAGCAGGACTCAAACCCCAGACCAGCCAGAGAGCAGTAACCAGTCAAACCCGCTGCACCACTGTGCCCCCCCTCTGGAACACACAGAAAGAATCAATAATCTCACTAAGGTAAACTGGAGCAATGCCATTTACTGCCTGGTAGATCGAGAATAAAATTTAGAACCCATTCCAAACTGAACTAGAAGCCAATGTAGCGATTTAAGACCCGGTGTTTGATGGTCGGGGGTGCGGTGGCGTGGTGGGTTGGACCACAGTCCTGCTCTCCGGTGGGTCTGGGGTTCGAGTCCCGCTTGGGGTGCCTTGCGGCGGACTGGCGTCCCGTCCTGGGTGTGTCCCCTCCCCCTCCGGCCTTACGCCCTGAGTTGCCGGGTTAGGCTCCGGTTCCCCGTGACCCCGTATGGGACAAGCGGTTCTGAAAATGTGTGTGTGTGTTTGATGGTCTTACTTCCTACTTCTAGTAACATGTCTCACAGCAGCATTTTGTATCCACTGTAACCTGGATACAGTCTGGTACGGACAGTTCAATAACAGAGCATTACAACAGTCCAACCTACTTGAAATAGAAGTAGGAACAAGTTTCTCAGCATCCCAACTACATAAAAATTGCCTCGATTTCACTATATTTCTCAGCTGAAGGAAGCACGACCAAGTCAGTGTAGTAACATGAGACACAAATGACAGGTTTCCGTCCAACAAAACCAAGGTGTTCAGACAAACACCTAAACTTTCCAGAGTGAACACAATGCAATTCTCTCTGGTGCAAGACCTGAACAGCAGAAGTAAGAAATACAGCGAAACTAAATTCAAAACAAGTCTTTAATGAGTTAGAAGAGAGAAAAGAGTGGTGACAGACGAATCCCACGCTGACAGAGGATGATGTCCATCTGCCATGACGATCGAGACGTTCCATGCCGAGCTGGGGATCCAAGATGCCATTTAACAACATTATAATTACTTGTTAAACACTGGCTTACAAATTGTTATTTTCTAGAATGCCCAGGCAGGGTGGGCAACCACTGGACCGTGGACCCCCAGAGGTTTTTTTCTCCCTCAACCTTCAGCTGGGAGTTTTTGTTCCTTTCCCCGATGGCCAGTAGGTATACTTATAGCGCTGTAATAAGTTCTTCATTATGGTAGCCATTAGTCGCCGGTCTTATTTGTTTGTATCAATTTTTCTTGCTGTATGCCTGTGTTAAAGCGCTCTGTGTCACTACGTGAGAAGAGTGCTCTATAAAAATAAAAATAATTAAAAAAAAAACAAAGAAAATTCTTGATACCTCTTTCTGGTAAAAAAAATAAAATAAATGCTACAGAATCAGTGGAAAACCTCAAGTACACAGAAGACTTCTCATTTCTCCTGCTTCCACAAGAAGGACTCTTTGCCCCACCCACATCACAGGGCTGACATCCACCCAAAGACACCAAGAACATGTTTATTCTTCCAGTCGTCTGTCCTCCAGCACTGTGAAGGTTCACACTGAGACAAAATGCAGCCTCTTGTGGGAATCCTGTTCATCATGAGCCTCCGTAAGTGTCTCTGGAGTCTTTGTTTCATTACCAAACTGGTTCTTTTCTCATCATTAAACAGTTCGATGGGTTTTTATCTGTTGTTCACAGCCATTTCAGCTGGAGATGAGATTCAACAGAAGGAGTCCTCACTGTCAAAGGAAGAAGGACTGCGTGTTTCTCTAGAATGTACCTTCAGCACAACCAGCACTTATTACAATATCCACTGGTACCGCCAGTATCCAGGAACAGGTCCCCAGTTCATACTGTTCAGGGGGACCAATAGCTACAGTGCGGAGTTTGCAAAAGAAAGATTCTCCTCAAGTGCTGACAAGTCATCTGGTAAAGCCTCTCTGTCCATCTCAAGAGTTCAACTAGAAGACTCTGCTGTCTATTACTGTGCACTGGAGACCACAGTGATGAATCTACATCAACACTTGTACAAAAACCTGCTTCACCTCCTGTCTATTAACGACAAACTGAAAAACCACAGTGTTTCCTTCATGAGGAAATGAAGCAGATCATTATGATATAAACTGGCTCTCATCCCTGTTTGCTCTGAACCCAGTTCAGCTTTGTGGTGTAGTTACATGGTAGTGAAGTGTGCATCAGTTTCATAGCAAAAGGAGAAAGAGCAAAGGAGAAGGATGAAACAGATCTATAAGCCCACATATCTGTTTTAAAAACATTTGAAATCGGTCTTACATTATATCAATTATTATGTGACGTCTTTTTATTTAAAGATGCAGATAAATGCTTCTGGATTCCTTCATATTTATTGTAGTGCTCACCTGGGTTTGAATGGGGCAAAGAAGGAAAAAGAGACACTGTTTACAGTTTTTGCAATAAAAACTCAAACATGGCACTTTTCAGTCATACGGGTTATTACATCATCTTATTAACTCTACAAATATAGTGCAAGAGCTTGATGTGTTACTGCTCTTCATATGTAGTCTTGCCATATAACTGATAATACTCCATACAGTCCAGTATCATTTTTGTTACTGTTAACGCCACTATAGGAAATACATTTCTTGTATTCTGCAATTATTTCTGGAAATAACTGTACAAACAGAAAACTGTATGCATATATATGTACAGACACAAGAACAGACATATAAAGATCAGAACAATGAAGATAAGACACTGAAGATGTGAGGATGTTGTTACACATATGTCCTGTTGAGGGCAACATTATAGCACAAATATCCTACATTCGAGTTGTAACTCAGACACAAACTCCACACTAAATTTTAGCACTTGAAACACATGGAATAAATTACTCAAAACAAAAAGAAAGACTTTTACTGCTTCACTGTCCACATTGATCTACTTGTTTACTACGTCTCATCACCTTACAGCTGAAAAATGGAAACACAGCTGAGGACTATTTTTGTCCTCACTACATTTTCCCATAGTATTGTCTTTATTCTTTACATTGCTTTGTATCATTTGTTCATTAAATTTTATGAAGTTACAATTTGTCTTACAAATCTGCTGTTATGCTCCTCCAGAAATCAGAGCTGAAGACGCAGTGATTCAGCCCACGGGAGATGTGATCGGCTATAAAAGAAGACAATGGATTGTCATTTGTAATTATACCACTAGCAGCACAAACACTTATCTCTTCTAGTACATTCCACATCAAAATCAGCATCCTAAATACATGCTGAAAAAGGACACCTTTGGAAATGGTGAAAATCCCCCAGAGTTCAAGAGAAGATTCAATGCCAAGCTGGACAAAGCCATGAAAATGTTCTTTCACAACAGAGGATGTGCAGCTGTGTGACTCTGCTGTGTATTACTATACTTTGAGGCCCACTCTTACAGTAAGACTCTGAACCCTTACAGAATCTCGGACTTAGGAACTCAAAGTACAATATATGCATCCTCTTGCATATTACCTGATACAGACTATAATAAGAGATTTAAAAGACTCAACACATTTTACAATTCACTGATTATCAGATTAAAACTTGTCTCCCCTACAAGATAAAATGACATAAAAACAAATTTCCTTATCAGCTTTATTAAAAAAAAAAAAGAAGATCTTACATTTCTTCTGAGTTTTTGGAACAAAACACACACACATTTTTGGAACCGCTTCTCCCATATGGGGTCACGGGGAACCAGAGCCTACCCGGTAACACAGGGCGTAAGGCCGGAGGGAGAGGGGACACACCCAGGACGGGACGCCAGTCCGCCGCAAGGCACCCCAAGCGGGACTCGAACCCCAGACCCATCGGAAAGCAGGACCCGGCCCAACTCACTGTGCCACCGCGCCCTCCTCCTGGAACAAAACATCAAAACATTTTCTTAACACTCTTTAATTCATCTCTAACATATCTATTTTAAAATATTTTCATTTCAAATTGTGCAAAATCCAGCAGGAACGTTCAAAATTATTAGCAGAAAACTTGGAAACTTTAGTTTGCTGTGTACTATTGATAGAAATGTCATCTTTGGAGATCATGTTGTTACACACATTTCCTAAAGGGGGCGACACAACATCACAAAAAAGCACAGTTTCAGCTGCGATTATTATCACATAAGCTTCTCATTAACATTTGTCACTGAAGAGAGGTTTGGTCTAAAGGTCAGAAAACAGCCAGAGAGACGGATAAATGCAACAGACACACAGATCAGTTTGTTGTCTTTAGTCACTGAGCAGATCACTAATGGCACATGGGATCAGCATTATTGTCATTCTTGCTGCAATTTGCCTTGGTATGACTACAGTATTCACAATTAATTACACACACACACACACCTTCACAACCGCTTGCCCCATACGGGGTCCTGGGGGAACCGGAGCCTACCCGGCAACACAGGGCGTAAGGCCACAGGGGGAGGGGACACACCCAGGACAGGACGCCAGTCCGTCGCAAAGCATCCCAAGCGGGACTCGAACCCCAGACCCAGCGGACAGCAGGACTGTGGTCCAACCCACTGCGCCACCGCACCCCCGCGCCCTCCCACAATTAATTATTTTGTTCAATTAATTATGATGGAGTTTGGTTGTGTCTTGTAAATATTGTGTCCTTTTCTTCCCAGAAATCAGAGCTCAGGACACAGTGACTCAGTCCACAGGAGATGTGACTGGATATGAAGGAGGATCAGTGAGTCTCAGCTGTACCTACTGTAACGATCCGGCTAAGCTAATGAGTTAGCCCAGATCCTCACGTGGATTCCAGAAAGGCGTAAAAGTATATAAATCCAGATGGACACGGACAAAAGGACGCTCTTCTTTTTAATATCTTGTGGGAAACTATGGATAACATATTTCACACAGCTGTCCTTACAATAAAATAACCAACATTAAAGCAATCTCCAAAACGTGCGAGGCACAAGGGTGTACACGGCCACGTATATCAGCTTGCGCGCCCGGGAGCCAGCAACGAGGGGGCGGAGCAACCCCTTAGTCTCCACCATGATACGTCATCATTACATATCCCCCCCACTTAGATCAAGGGCTGTCCTCAGACCACAATAGAAATAAAACATCTACCCCTTCACTGTAGCACATCACTGCATAACAGAGACAAACAGTGGCACATAAAAGAAAGTAAAGACAGTTGCCCAACATAATACCATAGCCCAACATTACACAGCCAGAACAGCATCCCTTAAATTATTCTTTTTTTTTTTTCCCTCTTCTTTCCACAAACTTCACACTGTTAAAGCAGAAACTAAAACAGAAGATATTACAATAAAGGCTTAAAACACACAGGTCTGAACAGTATCTCAAGAACAAGTGGTGCACATTGCAGCCATAACCCCTTCAAACATTTCAATACCTGCTAGTCTCCAGACCAGCCAAAGAAAAACATTTTCTTTCGCACACAAAATACAATAAGACCCCAAAATAACAAACAGAACATCATAAAACATGTCAAAACCCAAATTGCAAAGCAAAATAAGGGTTTGTCCATCTGTTGACATCCCACCCACTGGTAACCCTTGGTGTGCGCCTAGGACGGAGGAAGTATGGGTGTGCCGTGTGGGCAGGTTGTGTGGGATGAGTAGGGTGTTGCGAGAATGAGCGTGTTTCCGCATGAAAGGGCTGTGCGTATGTGAGGCAGGAATCACCAGCACATCCACTGCGAAGAAAATACGGATGTGTGTGCATGTGCACAAGTTGTGGGTGCTGGAGGTGAGCGTCAGCGCGGGGTGAGGAAAAGTTTACAGGGGGCGTGACCACAGGACTATTAACTGAGGGAGGCTGTGCCCCCACAGTCGGAGCAGCCGCCAACTGGTCATGGACGTCCGGCTCCGTAAACAGGGTATCAAAGCCAAATACGTCCTGCTCATCCGGGACACAGGCCTCTTGCTCCTGCAAATTGGTCTCAGCCAACTGCTGGGGCAAACACTCCAGGTCCTCCTTGTCATCCCAAGTAAAAAATGGAAGTAAATTAGAAACATGGTGAACACCACCATCAGCTGCATCCGCCACCCTGGACAACTTGTAATTCAGCTCAGACAAAACTTTGGTAATCCTGTATGGGCCTTTATAGACTGGGGCAAGCTTGGCCGAGAAACCCGCCGAGGCATCCGACCGAGGATGGGCTTTCAGTTTAACCAAGTCACCGACCTGGAACGAGACGGCACGCCGATTCTTATCATAATGTTTTTTCTGTGTGGACTGGCTCTCCGCTAGGGACTCCCTCACATGATCATACGCCTCTCTCAGGGCGGAAGTGAGCTCCACCTTGTAGTCCGCTACAGAATCAGCCATGTATTGAGGGCTTGGTGACAACCACAAATCAAGGGGTGTATTGAGGTCTCTGCCATACAAAAGAAAAGCTGGGGTATCTCCCGTACTCTGGTGTGGAGCTGTTCTCAACGCAAAGGATATCAGCGGCAAGTGGAGGTCCCAGTCTCTGTGTTTTCGCCCCACATAAGCACGGATTGCAGTCTTAATAGTACGGTTCACTCGTTCCGTCTGGTTAGACTGGGGGTGGTAGGCTGTAGTCAGCCTGTGGTCTGAGCCCATGGCAGCAACAACCTCCTCAAAGAAGTCACTCACAAACTGAACACCTCTGTCAGAGACCAGGTGCGCAGGAGCGCCATGTCTCGCAAACACCTCAGAGACAAACTTGCGGGCCGCAGTCGCCGCTGTAGCCTCTCGAGCTGGACAGATCTCCACCCACTTGGTGAAATAGTCAATGAAAACTAAAATATATTCATTCCCACGGCCGGATCTGGGGAGGGGACCCATGAAATCAACACCAGCAAACTCCCATGGATATGTAGCGACTACTGGTTTCAGATAGCCCCCAGGCTTCTGATTGGCTGGCTTGGACAACTGGCAGGTCACGCAGGACTGGACATACCTCTTGACATCACCCCTCATACCTGGCCAATAAACTCGTCTCTGTAAGCGCCCAAGGGTTTTGGTAATGCCTAGGTGGCCCCCCATCGGGTGGTCATGAAAATATCTCAGTAAAGTACCACGGAGGAGTCCCGGCACATAGAACCGCAGGGCCTTAAGAGGATGAAGCCGGCAGGAAGCCCTCTTGTCCATGAAGTAAACCAAACCGTCCTGAATGCAAAAATCTGTTGAGTCCACACAGGATCCGCTCTCCAGTTCCGTGAACAGCGATGCGATTACCTGGTCGCCCTGCTGGAGCGACTTAAGCTGTTGCTTGTCCTCCAATATTAACAGTGGTTGACGTCTGAGGTTCAAAGAGCCAATAGTGGCGTATGATGGCAACAGGTCTACGGGCTCGGTAGGATCACAGGCAGGGTTCCGCGAAAGGGCATCTGGAACCAAATTTGCAGAGCCTGGTCTGTGGACCACTTCAAAGTCAAAGTCTTGTAGTCGTAGGCACCATCTAGCTAATCGCCCTGAGGGGGAGGGCCTTGACATCAGCCACCTCAAGCTGTTGTGATCCGTAACAACTGTTACATAGGAGCCCTCAACATATGGACGAAAGTGTTCGAGAGCCCAAATCACCCCAAGGCACTCTTTCTCAGAAGTGGAATATAGGCGCTCTGACTTGTGAAGTGTGCGGCTTGCAAATGCGACAGCCCTTTCCAAGCCATCTTCCCCAGTCTGGGTCAATGCGGCCCCGAGGCCAACATCGCAAGCATCCGTATGAACTGTAAAAGGCTTCCCAAAATTAGGTAAAACAAGTACTGGTGCCCTAGTCAGCCGCAGCTTCAGGTGATCAAAAGACTGCTGGCACTCAGGAGACCACGTGAAATGGGCATCCTCCCGCAAAAGAGCGAACATGGGCTCAGCGATACGAGCATACCCTGAAATGAACCTACGATAGTAACTTGTCAGACCAAGAAACTGTCGCATGTTTTTAACCGTCCTCGGCGTGGGAAACTGCTTGATTGCAGCAACCTTACTCTCATCAGGACCAATGCCTCCTGGGGTTACCAGGTAACCCAAGTAACGAAGTTTTGGCGTACAAAAATGACATTTAGCCAGCTTCAACGAAAGGCCAGCCTCCGCCAAACGCCCCAATACACTAGCAAGGTCTGTCAGGTGTTGGTCAAAGGTTGGTGAAGCAACAACTATATCATCTAGGTACACCATACAACAGGTGTGTGTGAGCCCTGCCAAGACAGTGTTCATTAGCCTTTGAAATGTCGCAGGCGCATTTGACAATCCAAAAGGCATTACTTTAAATTGATAGAGCCCTTTGTGAGAGATAAAAGCTGACTTTGGTCTCGAATCTGCAGCCAACGAGACCTGCCAATAACCTCGTGCAAGGTCTAGAGTTGAAATGAATTTACCGCGTGCCAAAAAATCCAAAGAGTCATCTACTCTCGGCAGCGGATAGGAGTCCCTCACTGTACATTTGTTCACTTTCCTAAAATCCACACAAAATCTCGGCTCTGTGCCAGGCTTTTCCACTATCACGATTGGGGACGCCCAGGGCCCTGAAGCCGGCTCAATAATATCATCCTCCAACATTTTAGAAATCTGCTCTTCGATAATCTTTCTTTTAGCGGATGAGGCACGATAGGGAGGAAGGCACACCGGTTTCGCAGTTCCTGTGTCGATTATATGTGCAACTAATGAGGTCTTCCCCAGCTTTCCACTGAAAAGATATTCAAAGTCTCGCAACAGGCTTGCCAGCCTTTCCTTGTCTGCCGGAAGTAAAGCTGCCTGATCCAACACTGGGATAAAATCAACTTTGGTATCCTTAAAAGTCAGGCAAGCTACATGACCTTCCAAGTCCCCAAACTCCCCCTCCAACAGGCCTAGGTCTGGTGCGTAGTTTGCATTGTCTCCCAACCTAACATTACCTGTGGCCGGATGAATATGAACATCTGCCTGGATCATGAAATCAGTACCCAAAAGAATGGGGCAAGACAGGTCTGGAATCACAGCAAAGCGATGTGTGAACAAGTGACCCAACAAGCTCACGGGCAGCCACACAACACCCGAAGGAGTGCACTGTTTTGAGTCAGCCAACTCAAGTGGGGAGAAAGTCCAAGGGAGAACAATATCCTCATTTATTCCACACCTAAGAAGAGTGGATGGATGGACTGCTGAAATGGACGCACCCGTATCCAATGTCGCCTTCAGAAAAACTTGGTTAACCATTACCACTGACGACAAAGGGGAGTTCTTAGACTTCCGTGGGCTGTCCTGCACCAAATTAACGGAGTGAGAACCCCCTGTGCTCTGTACGCTGGGCCCCGGTTCCAGGTTCTGGTTTCCACCCCGGGGCCGCTGAAACCTACGCGGTCGAGCACCTGGGTCACCCCTAGTGTCTTGTGGAGCGTTTGGGTTCTCTTGATCTGCCTGAGGACTCGCAGCTGCCCCCCCACCAGGTTCTGTGTTTCCACTCTGCCTAGTTTTCCTACAGGTCCCACAGTTACGCGTGGTGACCCCGGGGGTAAAACATTTGTAGCAGTGCAAGTTTGGTCGCTGGGCCAGCTGAGCAGAAGTGGCAGTCCTGTTAGGGGAGATAGGCCCCAAGGCAGCGTGTAGCTCATGGGCAGTCAGGAGCAGCTCAGTTAAAGTTGTGGGTGCGGCCGCATGGAGGGCCAGTCTATACTGGTCTGAGACATGCCGGCAAATCACCTCGATCTGTTCTTGCTCAGATGGTGGTTGCCTCAGTCGTTTGAACTCAGTCACCAGGTGAGCGACAAAGGTGGGAAGTGATTCATCAGAAGCCTGAACACTGTCTAAAATCCCTCTCCAGATCTTCTCTTCATTGTCTGTTGGTAAGAATGCTTGACGAAAGAGATCTGAGAAATGTTCCCACGACAGTAGGTGGGGCTGCATGGCAGAGTACCACTTCCGAGGCTCCCTCTCAAACAGCCTCGTCAACTCTAGAAAAAACCGAGTATCAGGTAAGCCAACCGCTGTTTTGTACAACGAAACAGACTGAAGCCAATCCTCTGGGTCAATAGAATCACCCCCATCAAACTTGGGTGGCACAAGGCCAGAAAGGTGAGCAGAACTAACCAGCGGGGGGTGTGGACATGACCGGGCTGTGCATTCGGAGAGAGTGTGTGCCGCAGTGAGAGAAGTGTGCCCAGGATGGGCACCAGCATCCTGTCCATGCGAATGTTGAGAATCCTCGGCATCTCGACTATTGCGCTTTGTGAGTGTGCGTGTAGCAGGGGTGGAGGTAAACATAGGATGGGCATGTGTGTCTGGTCCCTGTGAGTGTGAAGAGGTCTGGATCTCCAACTGCTGTAGCAAGCTGTGTTGCAAGTCAACAGACATACTAAATGCAGATGTCAGCATATCTACTTGTTGCTGTAACTTTTTTACCTGAGCAGCAAGATGCTGAATTGTGACCGAATCATCACCCAACAGCCCAAGTGGAACACCATCACCTTCACCATCGTCATCCACAAATGCAACAATACGTCTAGCCATTGTAAATGTACCGAGAGAATCAAAACAGAAACGTGACCATGAATAACTGGAAAAAAAAATTATCCTAAAGTAGGCTAAAACAGCATGTGCAATAGGAAGACACTCAGTGTATTACAATACATAAGAAAATAATATCATCAAATAACCTTACATGATGAATTACTCTTAAACTCAGCACTGGTCAGTTTTCATTATTTAGCTAATAACTATTAACATATATTACACACTCACATACAATTAACCTTTAACCCCCCTTTTTTTTTTCCTTTTAAATTTCCCTCTCCTCTCTTTCACGGCGCGTAGAACTCCGCAGGAAATGGGAAAAAGACGAGGAAAAATGTCCCACGGTCTGGCCAACTGGAGTTTTAGGTTGCCACACCGTGCACGAGTGAATGAAATATCGTAAATCCGCTAGCCAACGTGCGCGAGGCAAATAAAAAAGTCGAATTCCAAAAATAGTTCGCCTGCTTCCTTCGTTATCCACCAAAGAGATACTCCAAATATACTCACTGTCCAGTGTCCAAACCTTTCCTTCTAAGGGTATTCATTCACAGTTCGGGCGCCATTTGTAACGATCCGGCTAAGCTAATGAGTTAGCCCAGATCCTCACGTGGATTCCAGAAAGGCGTAAAAGTATATAAATCCAGATGGACACGGACAAAAGGACGCTCTTCTTTTTAATATCTTGTGGGAAACTATGGATAACATATTTCACACAGCTGTCCTTACAATAAAATAACCAACATTAAAGCAATCTCCAAAACGTGCGAGGCACAAGGGTGTACACGGCCACGTATATCAGCTTGCGCGCCCGGGAGCCAGCAACGAGGGGGCGGAGCAACCCCTTAGTCTCCACCATGATACGTCATCATTACACTACACCACAAGCATCACAGGTGGACACTACCTATTCTGGTACATCCAGCGTCCTCATGATTCTCCCAAGTACATGCTGACAAAGTTTTCTTTTGGAGGTGAAGAACATGCCCCAGGGTTCCAGGGGAGATTCAATGTCAGTCTAAACACAAGTATGAAGATGGTTCCTTTGACAATAGAGGATGTGCAGCTGTGTGACTCTGTTGTGTATTACTGTGCGCTGAAGCCCACAGTGACAGAAACACTCTGAACCCCTTACAGAAACTCCTGGATAAGACGTACAACACAAAAAGTAAAGACAACACTGCCACCTAGGGGTCTGAAATGGAGAAGGTCAGGGCCACATATGGATGACACATAGAGCAAGGATTCCTTAGGGGAGGTCATGTGACCTGATTAAGCCCAGAAGAACGAGGTAACAATGAGCACAACCCACAGCACAGCGAACACAGGAGCGCAGTCGTGTTACTCTCAGTTCTACATGGAGAAATCATTCATCTTACTGATTGTCACCATCACCACAGGTCAGAGCTGTTGGACAGTAATTCCTGTTGTCACTGTCACCTCGGATTTGTGTTCTTTACTGTGGTAAATATTGTAGGGTTGTGTTCTTGTGCCATTTCTTTGTCATTCTTAATATTTATATGTTCTCTTCTCAGGACTGAGTGCTGGTGATGATATCAGACCTGAAAAGGATCAACAGTCCGCTACAGAAGGAGAATCCGTGACACTGAGCTGTAAATACAGTACTAACAGTGACAATGTTTATCTCTACTGGTACAGACAGAACCTGAACCAGGCTCCTCAGTACCTTCTCTACAAGGGGGCCCGATCATATAGCAGCGAGCATACAACAGATGAGAGATTCAAATGTACCACATCCAGGGACTCAACCCAGCTCACCATCGAAGCTCTTACCATGTCAGACACAGCCATCTACTACTGTGCTCTGAGGGTGGCACAGTGAGCAAAAGTCACTGAGAAGCTCTACAAAAACTCCTTTGCCCAGAACTTCCTCTCAGCAACCATGAAATGCAGCTTCTTTCCCACAGTCTGAGACCAGTTCCACAGCAGCAGAGCTTCAGAAGTATCTGTGGTTACTGTGGTAAACATGACTGTGTGGAGTTGATGGGGTGAGACAGTGAAGTAAATATGGGAGGAAGGTGCTGTAAATGTGGTCAGAACTGTTACAGGAGCTGTTGCACAGACAGGTGGATGAAGTGTGTCCAGAATTTATTTAGAGAGAGAAAGGTTCAAATCTTCAAGTGAGATGGACCTTCAGAGAACACAGAGGACACTCAGGAACAGGACCAGGCTTGGTGAGATACACAAAGACAAACACTCGAGTGTTTCTGTAACTAGTCAAGCACTGTCACACACACAAGACTCCACACACACACTCGTGATGCCTTTTCCAATTTCGGGAAAGGGAGGACCTCTGGTGGTCCTGCAAGGAACTGAAACCCAGGGTCATGAGAGTGTTGGGTTTATTCTATTTGCATGAACATTTATACCTTACATGAACTTAAGAGATCAATGGCTAAGTGAGTCTGGAAGAGGAGAGTTCTTAGACCCTTTTTAAATGTGGACAGAGATTCATGATCTTTTAAGTTCTTGTAAGGGTTAATGCTCATGCACTATAACTTTAAGATCGTGCCCGAATAAACCTTTACACAGCTAATCCAACAACAACAAAAAAATTTAATTACTAGGAATGTGATGAGAAATCGTGGGTATCCTGATTAAGCTTTATACAGCTACTTGTGTCATGTACATTGGTTCATATAATAGAAAGTAAGTAACTGTACTTTAAACTCATGCGTCTGCATCTAAGTGTCTCTTCTTGCTCATGTGATGAACACATTGTATTTCCTATGAGATGTACGTCGGTTTGGAGGAAAGTGTCTGATAAATGAACAGACATGTAAATGTAAGCCAGATGCAGTTATTTATCCATTTCTACAGTTATATTTTTTAACTCAACTAATTCAAATTATCTTGCTCACAGGGAAGAGGATGCAACAACAATAATAATACCAAAGTAATATACAGTTATAGGGGGGTGCGGTGGCGCAGTGGGTTGGACCGCAGTCCTGCTCTCTGGTGGGTCTGGGGTTCGAGTCCTGCTTGGGGTGCCTTGCGACGGACTGGCGTCCCGTCCTGGGTGTGTCCCCTCCCCCTCTGGCCTTACACCCTGTGTTACCGGGTAGGCTCTGGTTCCCCGCGACCCTGTCTGGGACAAGCGGTTCTGAAAATGTGTGTGTGTGTGTGTATACAGTTATATTTTTATTGTTGAAGTGAAATCAATTTCTTGGTTTCTTTGCACACAGAATGCCGGTGAGAGTTAACCCTAAAGGGTACACTGGCTACGCATCCACTAACGCTTCACATATGCACTGTTATCTTTGCAAAACGATGTCAATCTAATTGTACATGAAGTCCCTTTGTGAAAAAGTTCAGTTCGGTCCAGCTTATTTTTATATGGTGCTCTTCTCACTGGAGTGACTCAGGGAACTGAACAAGTTCCAGAAAATACAACACAAAGATCCAAAAAGGTACAATAATATATATGTATACAAACACACTGTGTGAAATCGCTTGTCTAAAGCAGGGTTGCGGTGAACAGGAGCCAAACCCAGGGCACAAGGCCAGAAGGGTAAGAGACACACCCCGGATGGAACACCAGTCCATCACAAGCCACCCCAAGCAGGACTCGAACCCCGGACCCACTGGAGAGCAGGACCGTGGTCTAACCCACTGCACCACCGCACCCCAGCAACAATACAATATTCGCTAAATAATAAAAGCTAAAAAGTAAGCAAACTGGTAAGTGAGGAGCGTAAAACTAAAATCTTCCAAATAGAACAAGGAGGGATGAATTAACCTCTGGAGGTCCAAAAGTTCTTGTGGCTGCACACATTCCACAATTGCACATTGGACTGTGGTGACTGAGGACCTGTGTGTGTCTCTATTTCCAAAATGTGTCCAGGTGGAGTTACAGACTGAAGCTGAAGTCGCACCTCCATGTCCAGGTCTGTATATCGTATATTTGCTTGAGTTTTGCTTTTGACCACTCCGTCCACCTGTGGGTCTGACACACGAAGCTGCTGCTGAGGTTGTGAGCATGTTATTCCACATATGGCCTAATGGGGGCGACATCACACCAGAAACATCTTCTCTTTCAGCCCCAGCACTTTTTGCAACCTTCCCGTTAACATTTGTCACTGCAGAGAGGTTTGGTCTAAAGGTCGGAAAACAGCCAGAGAGACGGATAAATGCAACAGACACACAGATCAGTTTGTAGTGTTTGGTCACTGAGCAGATCAGTAATGGCACATGGGATCAACATTATTGTCATTCTTGCTGCATTTTGTTTTGGTATGACTTTTATATTCACAATTAATTATTTTGTTCAATTAATTATGATGGAGTTTGGTTATGTCTTGTAAATATTGTGTCCTTTTCTCCCCAGAAATCAGAGCTCAAGACACAGTGATTCAGTCCACAGGAGATGTGATCGGATACGAAGGAGGATCAGTGACTCTCAACTGTAGCTACACCACTAGCGACATAAATGCTTATCTCTTCTGGTACCTTCAGCGGCCAAACCAGTATCCCCAATACGTCCTGAAAAGGTTTGCTTTGGGAGGTGGTGAAAATGCTGTCGAGTTCAACAGAAGATTCAATGCCAGCCTGGACAAAGCTACGAAGACAGTTCCTTTGACAATAGAGGATGTGCAGCTGTGTGACTCTGCTGTGTATTACTGTGCGCTGAGGCCCACAGTGACAGTAACACTCTGAACCCCTTACAGAAACTCCTGGAGAGCAGCTCTTACAGTACAATACATGCAGCTTCACGTATTTAATCTCACTCAAAATTCAATCACAGTTCACATCACATTTGCAGATGCCCTCCTTGTGTGAAAAAAATCAGTGTTTATTAAATTTCCATGAAGAGACCTTCATTTACAGTTAATAAGTATTTTTTTCCATTTATATTTACTGACAGGCACAGATGCGTACGTTTCTTTTCTGTTTCACTCGCGTAACTGAGCAGGAGGTATTCCGGTTTTGATCTGGGATACGATACCACTAGCGGTTATTTACATTAACACTGTAGGTGCAGGACAGTGCAACGCTGATTCCTTCCACCTGAGTATTTTATATTGTATATTTTGTCTTGGGTTTATGAAAAGAAAATTAGGCAAATTCAGCTTTGTGAAAATTCAACAAAGCACCGTTTCAAATTTTGTGATTGGAAATGAATAAACTTTTTGGCAACTTTCAATAAATAACATTAATAACAATAATAATAATGAAAACAGACGAAGTTTACAACTTCCTAACACTGAAACATCACCTGCAGTGTCCTGATATTCACATGTGTTCCAGCACAGCTGAGTGTGTGTCTGCTGTGTGTGAAGAAGGAGCTGAGCACTTCAGGGCAGGAGGAGTTCTCCTGTACAGTAGAGGAAGTGTTGAGCTCTAACTGTACACACTGTCAGTGTGTCTTTCTCCATCCACCATGATGTTGTTCTCTTCATTTCTCCTGCTCTCAGCACTTGTAGGTAAGTCAATTTACAGTTCATTTTTTTACACATTGATGTAAAAATTATGAAAACTGCATCAGGTCAGCATTTCAAGTGAACTTGTTCCCCTCAGGGATAAACGCAAGACTGTAAACACTTTATTTTCAAAGTATTTATTAATGTCCTTGAATTAATATGATAATTCTTGTTTTCCACAGATTACAGTGCTGGGGATTCAATTACACCACTCAGTGATGTAGTTCATGTTTTGGAGGGAAACAATGTTACACTTTCCTGCAGCTACAGAGGATCAGCTGATAGTTTTCTGTGGTATCGACAGTACTCCAGATCAAAACCAGAATATCTCCTGATCATTTACCCAAGTGAAAAGGAAAAGAAATCTACACATCCTCATCTGTCAGTTATACTAGATAAAGGAAACAACCGTGTCAATCTAAAGTTCTCCTCTACAGCACTGACAGACTCTGCGATGTACTACTGTGCCCTGAGGCCCACAGTGACAGGAAACCCGTTTACTCGGTACAAAAACCTCATTGTGACTGAGAAACACTGCACTTTCACAGCAACTGAAACACACTCAACAATTAAAATTTAAGGGGGCAGCAGGTAGTGTAGTGGGTAGCATCACCCCCTTACACTAGAAGGACCCAGGTTTGAATTTCTCCTCTAGCTGTAGTACCCTGAGCAAGATGTTTACCCTGTATTGCTCCAGTAAAAATTACCCAGCTGTATAAATGGGTAAATAATGGAAAATACCTTAACATTGTTAGTTGCATTGGAGAAAAACATCAGCTAAGTGAAAGAATGTAAATGTAAATATTAATCGTTGTTAGTGACTTTCAAAAAAGTGTCAGATAAACAGATAAATCCTGGGATCTTTGCCTACACATACAACACTTCACTTTGACACTGTTCAAATTCAGTGCTTATTTGGAATTTTACTCGTCATTTGTGTACAAGGTTTCACTCCCCCTTATCATTAAATGTTTGTAAATAAAGTGTCTATCTATCTATCTATCTATCTATCTATCTATCTATCTATCGACAATTTTGAGTCGTCAGTTAACCTGAAACGCACGTCTTTTTTACATTGACTGATACTTTGAGACGCGTTCAATACACACTATGAAACTCCAGTTTGCTTATCGGTTTTAATTGTATATTAACTGACGGGGTATAATCAACCACATTTATTAATTTTACTGTCCATGTTTTCATTCAGTATTTGTGACATATTTGTCCCATAGTAACAGAACATTAATATCATTTCTGTATATGGAGTAAAAGTCATTGGTCATGTGACGTGAAGATCTCTCCCCTCTAGTGGTGAAATGTGTTTATTCCACATTTTTACACCTCTACATATTTTTATTTTTTTTCAGATTCTTTTACCACTATATTTTTTGTTACTTTATTTGTTTTACTACTTATTGTATCCTATTTTAAGCATTATACTGTATATCCTTCATACTTTCGCAGTATGTTTCTAATTTCTACTTTATTTGTATTGCCTTATTTATATTATCTCTTCTATCAGTCTCTATTACGGACAGTTGGAAAAGCATTTCACTGCACGTCTTACAAAGTATGGATGTGTATGTGACAAATAATGAACTTGACCTTGAACGTGAAATGAATGCTATCTACTGCACTGTGTACACCACACACGGAGATATGGTACACCACACATCTGTTGGTTATGCTGGTTGAGTTTGCTGTTCAAATGCAGAAGACCAGCAGCAATGGAATGTGGCTGCACTACAATCATCTCCAGGGAAGATGTCCAGCATCTGGTTATTCCTACAAGTAGCAGAATTTAGGAAGTCTCCAAATGCAGATGATTTGCAGCCAAGTACTAAACATGGTGATTTTGTTTGAAATTGTGTTACTTTCTCCCATTACTTTTGGTTCTTTAAAATGGGTGTCCAGCACATACAAAGAGCTGTCATCACCACACGGTTCACTCTTTATACCTGTATAAACCCTCAAAGTAAAGCCAAAAGTCTGCATTTTAACCTCATAGCTGTTCTTTCATGTCACATACCGTGTGCGATGTACAGAACCAGCTTAACAAAAAATGTGGCACAATCCAAACACTTAAACTGTACTGTATTTTACAGCATTATTTGCGATAAGGTTCACATAGTTTTAAAAGAAAATACTGCTCTCAGATTGAAATTGCCAGATCTATATTTGTTAATATATTTAAAATAATTGCAGTCATTATTTTAACGAGAGGGGGGTGCGGTGGCGCAGTGGGTTGGACCACGGTCCTGCTGTCCGGTGGGTCTGGGGTTCGAGTCCCGCTTGGGGTGCCTTGCGACGGACTGGCGTCCCGTCCTGGGTGTGTCCCCTCCCCCTCCGGCCTTACACCCTGTGTTGCCGGGTAGGCTCCGTGACCCCGTATGGGACAAGCGGTTCTGAAAGTGTGTGTGTGTGTCTGTGTCTGTATTTTAACGAGGGAAATGAATTTTCACTTATTAATTCCCTGCCTGAACTCTTGGTGGCGCTCTTTAACAAAAGTTCTCACCCTCACACCAGTGAATAAAAAGGCGTTTTGAAGTAACAGAGAAATTGCTTGTGTGATGCAGACTGTACATGACACTATTTCTACTTTATAAGGTTCTGGATCTTTCTGGGAACATTCTTCCCTCAAACCCAGAGCCGAAACATCAACAAACCACTTTTTACAGCCGGGTATAAACCTGAGTAACCACAGTGATCCAACCAGAAGAAACTGATCTCAAACCATATTTTAAAGTCATCTGTAATTGACACCATGATTGTTTTTACAACAGTGCTGCTTATTGGACTAATCTGTAAGTATGTTTATCATTTAGCTTCTAACAGTGGAAATAGAATTTCTCAGTCTAATTAGTTTTTTTTTTTCTTGTCCTTTTTTCAGTAGGAGTTGATGCAGATAAAGTCGAACAGGAACCTTTGATGTATTTTTTGGAGGGAGGCAAAGCACTACTGACATGCAACCATGACATCACTAACTTCAACTCTATGTACTGGTATGTACAGCACGTGAACAAAGAACCTGAATATATTATTCATGGAGTTAATGAAGTCGATTCCAAAGGAAGGTTCTCAATGGATGTGGACAGAAAGGGACGTTCGACCAACCTGTCCATCAGTGACACTCAGACAGAAGACTCAGCTGTGTATTACTGTGCTGTGCAGCCCACAGTGACAGCAACACTCTGAACCCCTTACGGAAACTGCACTGCACAGCTCAGCTCATCTCTTCACATTCCTCTGAAACGTAACATGTCTCAAAAAACGTACAATTAATATTTCAGTAGCTGCTCTTATATTATTAGTCTATATTGAACTGATTACTTTGAGAAAAGCACTTTGCACTGATTTACCCATTTGCACAGCAGAGCATTTTTGTTGTTTGAATGGAGGGTAAGTACCTTGATTTACCATAGTGGAATATGGGTTTGCTCTAGGGTACAAAATGACATTGCTTGAACAGTTTACATACATATTAAATTTTATATGCAATATCTGATTAACAGGAATACAGAATCAGTGGGAGTAGAGTATGTCATTATTAATATCAGCATAAATACCAGGTAAAAATATAGGGACAACATAATGTTTTCACCTGCAGATGGTGATGCAATTAATACATTCAGCATTACTATATCACCTGCAATAACCTGATGCTGACATGTGTTCCTGCACAGTTGAGTGTGTGTGTGTGTGTGTGTGTGTGTGTGTGAAGGAGGAGCTGAGCACTTCAGGGCAGGAGGAGTTCTCCTGTACAGTAGAGGAAGTGTTGAGCTCTAACTGTAGCCACTGTCAGTGTGTCTTTCTCCATCCACCACGATGTTGTTCTCTTCATTTCTCCTGCTCTCAGCACTTGTAGGTAAGTCAATTTACAGTTCATTTTTTTACACATTGATGTAAAAATTATGAAAACTGCATCAGGTCAGCATTTCAAGTGAACTTGTTCCCCTCAGGGATAAATGCACAAATGTAAACACTTAATATTCAAAGTATTTATTAATTTCCTTGAATTAACATGATAATTCTTGTTTCCCCACAGATTACAGTGCTGGAGATTCAATTACACCACTCAGTGATGTAGTTCATGTTTTGGAGGGAAACAATGTTACACTTTCTTGCAACTACAGCGGATCAGCTAACTCTTTCCTATGGTATCGACAGCACTCCAGATCAAAACCAGAATATCTCCTGATCATTTACCCAAGTGAAAAGGAAAAGAAATCTACACATCCTCATCTGTCAGTTATACTGGATAAAGGAAACAACCGTGTGGATCTGGAGTTCTCCTCTACAGCAATGACAGACTCTGCTTTGTACTACTGTGCCCTGAGGCCCACAGTGACAGGAAACCCATTTACTCTGTACAAAACCTCAGTGCGACTGAAAAGAAATACTTTTAAGACAATGGCAAACGTTCTGCTGTTACTTTCTTTCACCTAAATCTATGCAAGTCTGAATAAAATTGATTGACCTTCTTTCAAGAATTAAAACACAGCTGTACACTGAAATACTGTCTTTTTATTGCTTCCAAATATACATACTGTATATTTTTCTGAAATCTTAAAAAATTCACAGACACACCTTGTCTGAAGCCATTTGTCCCAAGCGAGGTTGCGGAGAACCGAGCCTAACCCGGCAACACAGGGCATAAGGCTGGATGGGGAGGGGACACACCCAGGAACGGGACGCCAGTCCGTCCCAAGGCACCCCAAGTGGGACTCAAACCCCGGACCCACCGGAGAGCAGGACCTGGCCAAACCCGCTGCGCTACCGAACCCCCCACCAAAACAAATTAATTTATGGGAAATATTAATCTGAAACTACAGCCAGTAAAGCCACCAAGCAAAGAATAATGTATTACAAAGAAATAAAGCACATGAAAATAATAAACACATGCCTGCAAGAATTATTCATATCGTGAGATTTTCACTTGAGACCTACTTGTGCCATAAAGAAAACTCGCCGAAGGAGAAAAGTTCAGACAATGCAATCATAAAGAAAGAGAGGGAAGTCTGGGAGGCTCTGCTTAGACCACTGCCCCCGCGACCCGGTCCCAGATAAGCGGAGGAAGATGGATGGATGGATGGTTACATTTTGTAATAGTATGGTCTTTAGTCTTTATCGTTGCTTTTTAACGTTGCTTCGCCTTGAGGCCAACAGTGACAGTAACACTCTGGACCCCTTAAAGAAACTTTGACTTACGAGCTCAAAGTACAATACATGCAGCCTCTTGCACATCACTTGAGATAAGACTATATCAATAAATTTTACAATTCACTAATTATGGGATTGATACTTGTCTCCCCTACAAGATAAAATGACATAAAATCAAAATTCCTAATCACCTTTATTAACAATAAAAGACGACAAAGATTTTACATTTCCTCTGACATTTTGAACAGAACATCAAAACATTTTTTCACACACTTTAAATCTTTCCTTATCATATTTACTTTAAAATAATTTCATTTCAACTTGTGGGAAATCCAGCAAAATCTTCAAAAATTAAAAAATGAATACCTGGATACTACTGACAAAAATTTAGTCCGTTGTGACATGATGTTGCACACACTTCCTAAAGGGGGCGACACAACATCAGAAAGAAGCACAGTTTCAGCTGCGATTATTATCACATAAGCTTCTCATTAACATTTGTCACTGAAGAGAGGTTTGGTCTAAAAGTCAGGAAACAACTAGAGAGATGAATAAATGCAACAGACACACAGATCAGTTTGTTGTCTTTAGTCACTGAACAGATCACTAATGGCACATGGGATCAACATTATTGTCATTCTTGCTGCAATTTGCCTTGGTATGACTGCAATATTCACAATTAACCATTTTGTTCAGTCAATTATGATGGATTTTTGTTGTGCCTTATAAATATTGTGTCCTTTTCTCCCCAGAAATCAGAGCTCAGGATACAGCGACTCAGTCCACAGGAGATGTGATTGGATATGAAGGAGGATCAGTGACTCTCAGCTGTACCTATAAAACAACCTCTTCAGTCCCAGATCTCTTCTGGTACATCCAGCGTCCTCGTGATTCTCCCAAATACATCCTAAGGCGGAATGCATATAACAACGATACATTAGAAGAGTACAAGAAAAGATTTAATGCGAAACTCAACACAGGCTCAGTACCTTTGACAATAGAGGATGTGCAGCTGTATGACTCTGCTGTGTATTACTGTGCGCTGAGGCCCACAGTGACAGAAACACTCTGAACCCCTTACAGAAACTCCTGGATAAGAAGTACAACATAAAAAGTAAAGACAACACTGCCCCCTAGGGGTCTGAAATGAAGAAGGTCAGGGCCACATATGGATGACACATCGAGCAAGGATTCCTTAGGGGAGGTCATGTGACCTGATTAAGCCCAGAAGAATGAGGTAACAATGAGCACAACCCACAGCACAGCGAACACAGGAGCGCAGTCGTGTTACTCTCAGTTCTACATGGAGAAATCATTCATCTTACTGATTGTCACCATCACCACAGGTCAGAGCTGTTGGACAGTAATTCCTGTTGTCACTGTCACCTCAGATTTGTGTTCTTTACTGTGGTAAATATTGTAGGGTTGTGTTCTTGTGCCATTTCTTTGTCATCCTTGGTATTTATATGTTCTCTTCTCAGGACTGAGTGCTGGTGATGATATCAGACCTGAAAAGGATCGACAGTCCGGTAAAGAAGGAGAATCAGTAACACTGAGCTGTAAATACAGTACTAACAGTGACTACATAGTCCTCTACTGGTACAGACAGAACCTGAACCAGGCTCCTCAGTATCTCCTCTATAAGGGGGCCCGATCATCCAGTAGTGTGGAACACAGTACAAGTAAGAGATTCAAATGTACCACATCCAGGGACTCAACCCAGCTCACCATCGAAGCTCTTACCATGTCAGACACAGCCATCTACTACTGTGCTCTGAGGGTGGCACAGTGAGCAAAAGCCACTGAGAAGCTCTACAAAAACTCCTTTGCCCAGAACTTCCTCTCAGCAACCATGAAATGCAGCTTCTTTCCCACAGTCTGGGATCAGTTCCACAGCAGCAGAGCTTCAGAAGTAACTGTGGTTACTGTGGTAAACACGACTGTGTGGAGCTGATGGGGTGAGACAGTGAAGTAAATATGGGAGGAAGGTGCTGTAAATGTGGTCAGAACTGCTACAGTAGCTGTAGCACAGACAGGTGGATGAAGTGTGTCCAGAATTTATTTAGAGAGAGAAAGGTTCAAATCTTCAAGTGAGATGGACCTTCATAGAACACAGAGGACACTCAGGAACAGGAGCAGGACCAGGCCTGGTGAGATACACAAAGACAAACACTCAAGTGTTTCTGTAACTAGTCAAGCACTGACACACACTCAAGACTCCACACACACACTCGTGATGGCTTTTGCAATTCTGGGGTGCGGAGACCTCTGGTGGTCCTGCAAGGAACTGAAACCCAAGGTCATGAGAGTATTGGTGTTTTTCCATTTGCATGAACATTTGTACCTTACTTGAACTCAAGAGATCATGGGCCAAGTGAGTCTGGAAGTGGAGAGTTTTAAGACCCTTTTTAAATGTGGACAAAGATTCATGTTCTCATAAGTTCATGTATGGGTTAATGCTCATACACTATAACTTTAAGATCATGCCCGGATAAACCTTTACACAGCTAATCCAACAACAACAAAAAAATTTAATTACTAGGAATTTGATGAGAAATCATGGATATCCTGATTAAGCTTTATACAGCTACTTGTGTCATGTACATTGGTTCATATAGTAGAAAGTAAGTAACTGTACTTTAAACTCATGCGTCTGCATCTAAGTGTTTCTTCCTGCTCAAGTAATGAACACATTGTATTTCCTATGAGATGTACGTCGGTTTGGAGAAAAGTGTCTGATAAATGAACAGACATCTAAATGTAAGCCAGATTCAGTTATTTATCCATTTCTACAGTTAAATTTTTTTACTCAAGCAATTCACATTATCTTGCTCACAGGGAAGAGGATGCAACAACAACAACAACAATAATACCAAAGTAATATACAGTTATATTTTTATTGTTGAAGTGAAATCAATTTCTTGGTTTGTTTGCGCACAGAATGCCAGTGAGAGCTAACCCTAAAGGGTACACTGGCTACGCATCCACTAACGCTTCACATATGCACTGTTATCTTTGCAAAAAATATGTCAATCTAACTGTACATGAAGTCCCTTTGTGAAAAAGTTCAGTTCAGTCCAGCTTATTTTCATATGGTGCTCTTCTCACTGGAGTGACTCAGGGCACTGAACAAGTTCCAGAAAATACAACAAAAAGATCCAAAAAGGTACAATGATATATATGTATACAAACACACTATGTGTCTAAGACTATCACTTGTCTTAAGCGGGGTTGCGGTGAAGAGGAGCTGAACCCAGCAACACAGGGCACAAAGGAGGGGACACACCCAGGACACAAAGCCAGTCCACCACAAGGCATGCCAAGCAGGACTTGAACCCCAGACCCACCAAAGAGCAGGACCAAGCCAAACTTGCTGTGCCACCATGCCCCCCAACAACAATACAATATTCGCTAAATAATAAAAGCTAAAAAGTAAGCAAACTGGTAACTGAGGAGCGTAAAACTAAAATCTTCCAAAGAGAAAAAGGAGGGATGAATAAACCTCTGGAGGTCCAAAAGTTCTTGTGGCTGCACACAATCCACAATTGCACATTGGACTGTAGTGACAGAGAACCTGTGTGTGTCTCTATTTCCAAAATGTGTCCAGGTGGAGTTACAGACTGAAGCTGAAGTCGCACCTCCATGTCCAGGTCTGTATATCGTATATTTGCTTGAGTTTTGCTTTTGACCACTCCGTCCACCTGTGGGTCTGACACACGAAGCTGCTGCTGAGGTTGTGAGCATGTTATTCCACATATGGCCTAATGGGGGCGACATCACACCAGAAACATCTGCTCTTTCAGCCCCAGCACTTTTTGCAACCTTCCCGTTAACATTTGTCACTACAGACGGGTTTGGTCGAAAAGTGGGGAAACAACCAGAGAAGGATAAATGAAACAGACACACAGATCAATTTGTTGTCTTTAGTCACTGAGCAGATCAGTAATGGCACATGTGATCAACATTATTGTCATTCTTGCTACAATTTGCTTTGGTATGACTTTTATATTCACAATTAATCATTTTGTTCAATTAATTATGATGGAGTTTGGTTGTGTCTTGTAAATATTGTGTCCTTTTCTCCCCAGAAATCAGAGCTCAAGACACAGTGATTCAGTCCACAGGAGATATGATCGGATACGAAGGAGGATCAGTGACTCTCAGCTGTAACTTTACAACTAGCAGCACAAACACACACTATCTGTTCTGGTACATCCAACGTCCTAATGACCCTCCCAAGTACATGCTGAGACGTGACAAATACAGCAACGATACAGTACAAGAGTACAAGAAGAGATTTAATGCGAAACTCAACACAAGTTCAGTACCTTTGACAATAGAGGATGTGCAGCTGTGTGACTCTGCTGTGTATTACTGTGCGCTGAAGCCCACAGTGACAGTAATACTCTGAACCCTTTACAGAAACTCCAGGACACTATCACACTTTTTCAGTAGGACGCCTTCTGCTTCATTCACAAATTTCTCGATTATTCATAAATAAATTCTGCAATATTCAATAGCAGCCCCTTAATTACAGTGAAGTAACAGTATTTCTCTCTAGTACTTGTCTGGAACCTTCATTCATGGTAAATTACAGTGCTAGATATGGGTTGTCAAACTCCCAACAGCCATGCACCTGTTTATAGGGCAGGGTAACATTTTCACTCACACACCGAAAGCAGTTTAAAGTCACCAGTTCACCTGACACACACTTATTCTTTGGACTATTGCAGGAAACCAATTGAATTAAATTCAAAATCCATCCATCCAACTATCCATTGTCCACAACCGCTTGTCTCAAGCAGAGTCCCAGCAACACAGGGTGCAAGGCTGAAGGGACAGACCTTGGATGGGACGTCACTCAGTCCCAAAGCACCTTAATCAGGACTCAAACCCCAGACCCACCACACAGCCAGCACCGGCTGAACGCACTGCACCAACCTTCTGAACATCTAAAAACACACACATTTCATTTTCAGAACCGCTTGTCCCATACGAGGAACCGGAGCCTACCCGGTAACACAGGGCGTAAGGGCAGAGGGGACACCAGTCCATCACAAGGCACCCCAAGTGAAAGTCGAAACCCCATACCCACCAGAGAGCAGGACTGTGGTCTAACCCACTGCACCACCGCACCACTTTTCCCATATAAAAACACAAATGAAAAAACTCAAAATTATGCAGACTTGGTACTAAGTGATAATATTTGCAGTTGATATCTGATTCATGTTTAACTCTAGAGAGTCATGTGTAATAATATTGATGTGTGTTCCAGCACAGATGAGTGTGTGTGTGAAGGAGGAGCTGAATACTTCAGGGCAGGAGGAGTTCTCCTGTACAGTAGAGGAAGTGTTGAGCTCTAACTGTACACACTGTCAGTGTGTCTTTCTCCATCCACCATGATGTTGTTCTCTTCATTTCTCCTGCTCTCAGCACTCCTAGGTAAGTCAATTTACAGTTCATTTTTTTACACATTGATGTAAAAATGATGAAATCTGCATCAAGTCAGCATTTCAAGTGAACTTGTTCTACTCAGGGATAAACGGAAGACTGTAAACACTTTATTTTCAAAATAGTTATTAATGGCTTTGAATTAACATGATAATTTTTGTTTTCCACAGATTACAGTGCTGGAAATTCAATTACACCACTCAGTGATGTAGTTCATGTTTTGGAGGGAAACAATGTTACACTTTCCTGCAACTACAGCGGATCAGCTAACTCTCTCCTGTGGTATCGACAGCACTCCAGATCAAAACCAGAATTCCTCTTGCTCAGATATGAATCCTCTGACAGAATAATACATGCGACTCCACCTTTCCCTCATCTGTCAGTTATACTGGATAAAGGAAACAACCGTGTGGATCTCAAGTTCTCCTCTACAGCACTGACAGACTCTGCGATGTACTACTGTGCCCTGAGGCCCACAGTGACAGGAAACCCATTTACTCTGTACAAAAACCTCACTGTGACTGAGAAACACTGCACTCTCACAATAACCGAAAGATCCACAGTAGTTTATTGTGTCAAATGGCTACTATATCATTTTGTACAGATTGCACAGGTTTATTTAAACTGAGGTATTGGAAAAGTTATTTAAAAATATAATACAGTGTGCACTGAATTCAGTTCACTGTATCCAAAGTCAAAAGGGAAAAATCTGGATGCCACACCTATATGTTTGTCTATATAGAATCACACAGAAACAGTAAAAATGTCTGAAAGTACTCGAATAATCTAGGTTATGGATTAATAAACCTTGTACTTTGTACTTGTAGTAACATGTCTCACAGCAGCATTTTGTATCCACTGTAACCTGGATACAGTCTGGTACGGACAGTTCAATAACAGAGCATTACAGCAGTCCAACCTACTTGAAATAGAAGTAGGAACAAGTTTCTCAGCATCCCAACTACATAAAAATTGCCTCGATTTCACTATATTTCTCAGCTGAAGGAAGCACGACCAAGTCAGTGTAGTAACATGAGACACAAATGACAGGTTTCCGTCCAACAAAACCAAGGTGTTCAGACAAACACCTCAACTTTCCAGAGTGAACACAGTGCAATTCTCTCTGGCGCAAGACCTGAACAGCAGAAGTAAGAAATATACATACACATAGACACACACATTTTCAGAACCGCTCGTCCCATACAGGGTCACGGAGCCTACCCGGCAACACAGGGCGTAAGGTCGGAGGGGACACATCCAGGACAGGACGCCAGTCCATCGCAAGGCACCCCAAGCAGGACTCGAACCGCAGGACCCAGTGCAACCCACTGCGCCACCGCGCCCCCCACGTAAGAAATACAGTGAAACTAAATTCAAAACAAGTCTTTAATGAGTTAGAAGAGAAAAAAAAATAAAAAAATAAATGCTACACAATCAGTGTAAAACCTGAAGTACACAAAAGAGTTTTGAATCTTCGTCTCATTTCTCCAGCTGCCACAAGAAGGACTCTTTGCCCCACCCACATCACAGGGCTGACATCCACCCAAAGACACCAAGAACACATTTATTCTTCCAGTCGTCTGTCCTCCAGCACTGTGAAGGTTCACACTGAGACAAGATGCAACCTCTTGTGGGAATCCTGTTCATCATGAGCCTCCGTAAGTGTCTCTGGAGTCTTTGTTTCATTACCAAACTGGTTCTTTTCTCATCATTAAACAGTTCGATGGGTTTTTATCTGTTGTTCACAGCCATTTCAGCTGGAGATGAGATTCAACAGAAGGAGTCCTCGCTGTCGAAGGAAGAAGGACTGCGTGTTTCTCTGGAATGTACCTTCAGCACAACCAGCACTTATTACAATATCCACTGGTACCGCCAGTATCCAGGAACAGGTCCCCAGTTCATACTGTTCAGGGGGTATAGTAGCTACAGTGCAGAGTTTGCAAAAGAAAGATTCTCCTCAAGGGCTCACAAAGCATCTGGTAAAGCCTCTCTGTCCATCTCAAGAGTTCAACTAGAAGACTCTGCTGTCTATTACTGCGCACTGGAGACCACAGTAATGAATCTACATCAACACTCGTACAAAAACCTGCTTCACCTCCTGTCTATTAACGACAAACTGAAAAACCACAGTGTTTCCTTCACGAGGAAATGAAGCAGATGATTATGATATAAACCGGCTCTCACCCAAGCAGCCTGTTTGCTCTGAATCCAGTTCAGCTTTGTGGTGTAGCTACAGGGTAGTGAAACATGCCAAGTAAAAAAAGGGAAAAAACTGTATACCACACCAATATGTTTGCCAATTTAGAATCATACAGAAACACAGTAAAAATGTTTCAACGTACTTACAATACAATACAATACAATACAATACAAGCTTTATTGTCACATCATCATCAACATAACATGTAGAGAAGAGTGAAAAATCTTGAGTGCAGCTCCAGAAAGTGCAGTATTAAAAGTATGTCATAAGAAGAATAAAAATAAATAAAAATAGATTAAAAATAAATAAATAAATAAATAAGAAAAATAGAGAAGTAAAAAACAAAACAGAGAATACAGGGAAATAAAGCAGCGGATTTGAATTTTAGTCTTCGCCCTGCGTATACCGTCAGACGCCCTGCGTCTGCCGTCTACCTGAGGGGAGTAGGTGGAACAGTCCGTGACTAGGGTGGCTGGGATCGTTAACGATCCTTTGTGCCTTCCTCACACACCGCCTGTTGTAGATATCCTGGAGGGAGGGAAGCTCAACCCCCACAATGTGTCTGGCTGTCCTCACCACCCTCTGGAGAGACCTACGGTTGAGTCCAGTACTGTTACCGTACCAGGAGGTGATACAGCCAGTAATGATGCTCTCCACTGCACAGGTGTAGAAGGTTTTGAGGATGTTCTGGTTCATCCTCAGCTTCCTCAGCCGTCTGAGGAAGAAGAGGCGCTGATGGGCCTTCTTCACCACTGCATTAGTGTGAGTGGTCCATGTGAGATCCTCGGTGATATGGACGCCGAGAAACTTAAAGCTGGTGACCCGCTCCACCGGTGACCCGCTGATGGTGATGGGGGTGTGTTCCCTCTCCTGCCTCCTGAAGTCCACGATGATCTCCTTGGTCTTGGTGGTGTTGAGTAGGAGGTGGTTCTCCTGACACCAATGTGTCAGAGTATGCACCTCCTCCCTGTAGGCCGCCTCATCGCTGTCAGTGATCAGGCCTACAACCGTCGTGTCATCGGCAAACTTCACGATGGCATCGGTGCTGTGCGTAGCTACACAGTCATGAGTGTAGAGGGAATACAGGAGAGGGCTCAGAACGCAGCCCTGCGGGGCACCGGTGTTGAGGGTCAACGGAGAGGAGATGTTGCGGCCCATCCTTACCACCTGACGCCTGCCAGTTAAAAAGTCCAATATCCAGCTGCACAGGGAGTTGTTCAGACCCAAAGTCCGGAGCTTCACACTAAGCTTGGAGGGAACAATGGTGTTAAAAGCTGAACTGTAATCTATAAACAGCATTCTCACATAAGTGTTCTTTTTCTCCAAGTGGGAAAGAACAGTGTGAAGAGTGAAGGCAATAGCATCGTCAGTGGAACGGTTGTTCCTGTAGGCAAACTGGAGAGGGTCTAATGAGGCAGGCAGCACAGAGCAGATGTAGTCTCTGATCAATCTCTCCAGGCACTTTCTAACTAAGGAGGTCAAAGCAACAGGGTGCCAGTCATTTAAACATGTAATTTTTGATTGTTTTGGGACTGGCACAATGGTAGAAGTTTTAAAACACAGTGGGACGACTGAGTGGGAGAGGGAGAGGTTAAAAATGTCCGTAAACACACCCGCTAACTGGACCGCACATACTCTGAGGACTCGGCCCGGGATGCCGTCTGGACCCGCAGCTTTTCGAGTGTTCACCCGACGAAAAGATCGGGCTACATCCGCTACAGAGACAGAAAGTGGACTAACCTCTGCAGCCGCGGGAGCTCTCTCTGTGCTGCTGGTGGAGTTGCCCGCCTCAAAACGAGCATAGAAAGTGTTCAGCTCGTCAGGTAGAGAGGCAGCGGTGTCCGGAGGGTGGTTGTTTTCCTTTTTAAAATCCGTAATGTTGTTGAGCCCCTGCCACAGACTTCTGGAGTTGTTGGTGGTAAAATGTGACTTTATGTAGGTTATGGATTAATAAACCTTGGAAAAGTTGAAGTAAGTGATTCTCCAATTAAAACTAAGTGTGAATATGTAATAAATGTTATTCCTTGCTTCGTCATAGTCCCATATTGTCATTTCGAGACTTGAACACATCTGATTTTCACACACACACACACACACACACATACAGAGCATACAACCACTTGTCCCAAGTGGAGTCTCAGCGAACCAGAGCCTAACCCAGCATCACAGAGCGCAAGGCTGGATAAGAAGAGGACACAGTCTGTTCTCTCTGAACCCAGTTCAGTTTTGTGATGTAGCTACATGGCAGTGAAATGTGCATCAGTTTCACTGTTCATTATTAATATTTAGGGGAACACCAGGACACAGTGAAAAGTATCAACAAACACATGAAGAAATAATGAACTCAGTTCCAGGACCCATTTTCCTCAAGTATCTACACCTCAAGTTCATCTTCTACCCTTCCCAACAGGCACTCACTCCCTAATAAACCCTGTCAGCCCCCGCGGTGGTTAAACAACTCTTTTACATTTTTCCCAGAATTCCTATCATTCACAAGTATTTACAATAAATGCTCGAATGTGACACTTTTCAGGAATACAGGTCATTCTGCCCTGGCCCCTGGCAGTGGTGTTCTGAACCAAAACGTTGACAGTTAACAGAAATAAAGCTCCATCACACGTTCTTCTTTGCGCCGCTTCTCCTTCTGTGATGCACACTTGACTTTATTTGACTTTTTTGTAAAACTAAAAAAGAAAATACAAAGAAAGATACAAATTACAAAGTAACTCACAAAATATCACAAATAACATACAACTTTCACCTTTATAAACATCCGCTAACACATTCAAACAGCTAAATAAACAATCGAAGCGCATTAATGACGTGCACGTGACGTAATACGTATATATGAAAATGATGCACAGCTCCGTCAGCATGTTAGTCATCTGATCGCGATGGATTTCAGGACAGAACATCAATCTTTAAACACGTCAATATCGACCATCTTTCATCAAACTAACACAAAAGAAGTATTACAGATGTTTTCAGAATAAAAATAGTGACTTTCGGTCGTATCTACCCCAAGGATTGAAAGCAAACAACAACGCGACTCTGGACGCCGATCACAGTCTCTTCTTCTAGAACTTTTTAGACTTCCGGTTACGCTCTAGAGAGTAGTGCGATAACATTTTTCCACCACTAGATGTGACTAACGTACTTCTTAAACAAATCAAAAATCGGCTTATGACAAGAAACAAACACTGCACGGTACACAGGTCATTACTTTTTTGTCTTCAGCGAACAAGAGAAGCCGGAGAATTATTATTCAAAGATTTTAATGATGAAACACACTAAGTTAACATCACCACAAAATCAAATTACAAGTAGTAAAATGTAAAAGTGTATATAAAATCTATATATCATGCATATGAAAAAGCCAAATAAATAAATATCTATTAAAAGATGTGCAATGAATTATACAAATTTGTGCAGCATAAAATGCAGTGCAATATGGTGTGCAACAATGCAATGTAATGTGCAAGAAGTTAGAGTTTGTATTTAAGAAATGAAATAGCAGAGGTGGAGTGGTTCCTCGAAGTGACTGGTTTTTAGTCCTTGGTGTTGTATCGGTTGAGGGCCCGAAAAGCCTGAGGTGAGAAGCTCCTCTTCATCCTCTCTGTATTGGCCTTCGGAGCGGAAACGCTTCCCTGACCGCAACACAAAGAAGAGTCCGTTGCTCGGATGCCTGATGTCTTCCACTGTTTTCCTGGCCTTGTTCCAGCACCGCTTGCTGTAGATAGACTGCAGGTCAGGGAGCTCCACTTGGATGGTATGTTCAGCTGAGCGCACCACCCTCTGTAGAGCCCGTCTGTTCTGCTGGGTGCTCTTCCCAAACCAGGCTGTGATGCTTGCTGTCATCATGCTCTCAGTGGTGCAGGTGTAAAAGTTTCTTAGCACCTTAGAGGGCAGCCTGAAGTCTCTCAGGTGCCTAAGGTGGTAGAGACGCTGTCGGGCCTTCTTCACCAGGGTGTTAACATGACAGGACCATGACAAGTCCTGCGTGATGCGAACACCCAGGTACTGGAAACTGTCCACTCTCTCCACTGGAGTCCCGTTGATCATAAGGGGTGGGTAGCTCCTCTCCTGCTTTGTGCTGAAGTCCACAATCAACTCCTTAGTCTTCCTGACGTTGATGAGGAGGTTGTTTTCCTGGCACCAGTGCTCCAGGTGTGTTTAATAGAGGACAAGAGCTTGATGTGTTACTGCTCTTCAATGTACGTGTGTGTGTGTGTGTGTGTGCTTTATTAACAGTTGAACAAAGATCTTACATTTCTTCTGAATTCATGAATAAAAATTTAAAACATTTTTTCACGGTCTTAAATTCTTCCCTTATAATTATTTTAAAATAATTCACATTGATCTTGCTGAAAACGCAACAAAATGCAGAAAAATTACAAACTGAAAATGTTGAAAATGTTCTTAATTTATGCACGGTGATGAACTGCAACAAACTGTCTGTTGCGATCATGTCGTTACACACACCTTCTAAAAGGGGGCGACACAACATCAGAAAGAAGCACAGTTTCAGATGTGATTATCATCATATAAGCTTCTGATTAACATTTGTCACTGAAGAGAGGTTTGGTCTAAAAGTCAGGAAACAAACAGAGAGATGAATAAATGCAACAGACACACAGATCGGTTTGTTGCTTTTAGTCACTGAACAGATCACTAATGGCACATGGGATCAACATTATTGTCATTCTTGCTGCAATTTGCCTTGGTATGACTGCAATATTCACAATTAATTATTTTGTTCAGTCAGTTCTGATGGATTTTTGTTGTGTCTTATAAATATTGTGTCTTTTTCTCCCCAGAAATCAGAGCTCAGGATACAGTCACTCAGTCCACAGGAGATGTGATCGGATACGAAGGAGGATCAGTGACTCTCAACTGTGACTTTACAACTAGCAGCACAGCTCCATTTCTCTTCTGGTACATCCAACACCCTAACGGCTCTCCCAAGTATATTCTGCAGAGGTACACATCTGGAGCTGGTGATACTGCGGCTGAATTCAAGGACAGATTCAATGCCAACATTGAGAAAACCACGGTACCTTTAACAATTCAGAGGCTGCAACTGACTGACTCCGCTGTGTATTACTGTGCACTGAGGCCCACAGTGATGAACTCAGGGCATCAGTGGTACAAAAACCTACTTCCCTCCAGGGGCTCTATAGGGCAAACTGACACAACCAGAGGTTGGCCTCAGCAGGAAAGAGAGCTGATAATACCTGATTGTAATCTAGTCAGCATATTAGCACAAAAGTACATTCATCTTTGTGGTGCAGCCATGTAACAACTCAAAGTGCATTCAGTTTTAACATGAAATGAAAAGGAAACGAGGACTAACAGAGAGAAGGAAAAATGAAAAGAGGAGACATGAAGCACTGTGTCGGTTCATCTGAGATAAGTAGATTTTGTTTGTCACCTGTTCCTACTTCTGCTTCCTCCAGCTCCTCTGGACTCGGTGCAAAACCTCTGACAAATTTAAAAATACTGTACTGTTCTGATGGGGGGCGTGGTGGCGCAGTGGGTTGGACCACAGTCCTGCTCTCCGCTGGGTCTGGGGTTTGAATCCCCCTTGGGGTGCCTTGCGACGGACTGGCGTCCCATCCTGCATGTGTCTCCTCCGGCCTTACACCCTGTGTTGCCGGGTAGGCTCCGGTTCCCCGTGACCCTGTATGGGACAAGCGGTTCGGAAAGTGTGTGTGTGTGTGTGTGTGTACTGTACTGTACTGGGGGGGCACGGTGGTGCAGTGGGTTTGACTGGGTTCTGCTTTCCGGTGGGTCTGAAGTTTGAGCCCCACTTGGGGTGCCTTGCGACAGACTGGCATCCTGTCCTGGGTGTGTTCCCTCCCCCTGCAGCCTTACTCCCTCTGTTGCCGGGTTAGACTCCGGCTCCCCACGACCCCACATGGAACTAGTAGTTCCAGATGATGTGTGTGTGTACTGTACTTTCCTGGAGACGTGAGCAAGTATTTACACACATCCTCCTGGGGGCGACATTGTAGCAATATTTCCACTCCTGTACTTTGAACACCCTCATAAACTCCTCATCAGGACTTGAAACTGCAGAGAGATACTGACGACAAGACTGGAAACAACAAGAGAGATTTTTTACACACTCCACAAACTCTCTGTAGTTTTCAAGTGTTTTATAACTTCAGTATGGAATTGTGCCTCAGAATAGCTGTTATCCTCACTGCTTGTTACTTAGGTATAATTTCATCCATATTTTTATTTCAGTGCATTCTGTAAAAACTACTTTCATGCATTAAAAAAATATATTCTTTTTTCCCCAGAAATCAGATCTGAAGATACAGTGACTCAGTCCACAGGAGATGTGATCGGATATGAAGGAGGATCAGTGACTCTCAGCTGTACCTATAAAACAACCTCTTCAGTCCCAGATCTCTTCTGGTACATCCAGCGTCCTCATGAGTCTCCCAGATACATTTTGAGAGGAGATACAAATGAAGGACATAGCACAGAGCCAGAATTTAAACTCAGATTTAAATCCACTCTCAGGAAAGTTAACAGCAGCGTACCTTTGACAATAGAGGATGTGCAGCTGTGTGACTCTGCCGTGTATTACTGTGCGCTGAGGCCCACAGTGACAGAAACACTCTGAACCCCTTACAGAAACTCCTGGAGAAGAAGTACAACATAAAAAGTAAAGACAACACTGCCACCTAGGGGTCTGAAATGGAGAAGTTCGGGGCCATATATGGATGATACATAGAGCAACGATTCCTTAGGTGAGGTCATGTGACCTGATTAAGCCCAGAAGAACGAGGTAACAATGAGCACAACCCACAGCACAGCGAACACAGGAGCGCAGTCGTGTTACTCTCAGTTCTACATGGAGAAATCATTCATCTTACTGATTGTCACCATGTTGGCGCAGCCATCTCTGCGTTTGAGAAGTGGTAAATAGATTATACTTAACGGAGGTAACAAAGTACACGTTCACACCATCGGTTTGCTTAAACCGGAAGGGGAGAACATTTATTTACGTACGTGCTTCATCAGAACACATCACGCACAACAAAGGTCATGTGATCGATAGATATTTCACCAACATGAGAGCACACTGAATAGAATCTCCAACACCCCCACTTGCTCTCATTCTCTACAGGTCCATTTACAACACAACACACAGTTACATCCCTGTATCAGCAACATTTATGCCCCAAACATAAAGCTTTCAAACTTTTCTTTCTTATACTTCGTCATTGGTTTAGTCATCACATCAGCAACCATTTCTGTTGTTGGACAGTACTCAATTGTTATTTTACCATCACTAATTGCTGATCGAATGAAGTGGTACCTAACGTCAACGTGTTTACATCTTTGTCGACAAACAGGGTTTTTGGAAAGAGCAATTGCACCTTGGTTATCCTCAAAGATTTTTACCGGTGCATACTGACATCCATTTTCCAGTCCATTCATCAATTGTACAAGGTACAGACTTTCTTGTGTGGTCGCAGCCAGTGCCATATATTCCGCTTCGCATGTTGACAAAGCAACTGTAGGCTGCTTCTTTGACTTCCAGGAAATGAGGGGACCATTTTTGGTTAGACTGAAACAGTATCCAGTCATACTTCGTCTGTCATTTGGATCTGATGCCCAGTCAGCATCGCTGTATGCCGTAAGTTTCAGCTTCTCGTTACTCTTCTTGTACGTCAGTTCTTGGTTTACTGTACCTTTTAGATACCTCATCACATGCTTCACTGTACACCAGTGTTGCTCATTTGGTTTTGACATAGATTGAGACAATTTACTCACAGCCCAACTAAGATCTGGTCTAGTACATGTCATTAGATAGGTCAAACTACCTACTGCTTCACGATACTTTGTGTGGTTTACAGAGTTTCCATCACCGTTATACTCTAGCTTTTGTTCACATGGGGTCGATCTGGACTTACTATTCGACATGTTGAACCTTTCCAGTATTTTTAAGATGTACCCCTTTTGATTCATTTTCACAACTCCATCCATTTGCTCAAAATCAATGCCTAGGAAATGTTTCAATTTACCAAGGTCTTTCATCTTGAATTTAGCTGTCAGCATCCTTTTCACATCATTTAGTAACTCGTTGGTACTAGAAGCAATAATCAGATCATCAACCCAGATTATTAGCATCACTCTCTCTTTTCCAGTTTGTCTACTGTAGACACAAGAGTCTGCAGGATTTTGCATAAAGTCATTTTCACTCAGGTAATCATGCAGTAACTTATTCCAGTTTCTACCTGACTGTTTCAGACCATACAATGACTTGTTCAGTTTACAGACAAGTTTTTCACCAGTATTCGATTTTACCTCAAAACCTTCTGGCTGTTCCACATAGATCTCACAATCAATTGGAGCATGTAAGTAAGCCGTTTTCACATCCATCTGATGTAGAACAAGGTCATACTGTGCTGCCATTTGCATCAAGACACGAACTGATGTGATATTTGCTGTTGGAGAAAAGGTTTCCTTATAGTCTCTTCCCATTACTTGACTATAACCCTTAGCAACATATCTAGCCTTATATGTTTCATTTTTATCTGCATTGTTCTTGATTGCATAGACCCATCTACCCCCCACTGCATGTTTGCCTTCGGGTAGAGTCATCAACGTAAAAGTTCCATTTTCTTTTAGAGAATCCATCTCTTCTTCCATGGCTTTAATCCAGATCTGTGATTTGGTTGAACTCATGGCTTCTTTGAAGGTTTGTGGTACATTACACATTCTGTAACAGTAGTCAATATTAGTAAGTATCTGATCATCATCTTCAATATCAGTTACGTAGTCGGATAAGTATTGGGGAGCTTTCCTGTTCCTTTTGGGGTTGCATCTATTCTGAATATTTTCAGTCTGATCATCATTTTGAAGATCTGTTTTGTCTCCACTATCTTGAGACTTCCCTGAACTCTGTTCAGTGATGTTTGTTGTTACCTTAGATGGCAAATAACTTCCCCCATAAACATCCTCATCTGGTATTTGTGGGTCAGTTTGAGTTTGCTGCTCGACAGCACATTTCTTGAAGAATTTGACAAGCCTGTGTTTAAGGACTCTTCCAGTGTCTGTGTAATACACCAGGTATGAAGGGCTATTCTTGTCATACCCAACAAATATTCCCTTCTCACAACGTGAATCTAGCTTCTTTCTGTCGTGTTTGTATGCATAGCACATGGATCCAAAAACTCTCATCTTTGAAAGATCCGGTTTTCTTCCTGTCAACATGTAGTATGGAGTCTGCTTTACTCTGTTATTAATGCATCTGTTGCGAATTACTGCAGCAGTCATCACAGCGTAAGTCCATAACTCTTTTGGTAATTTACTCTCAATGAGCATGCATCTGGCCATTTCAAACAATGTTCGCCAACTTCTTTCAGCAGTACCGTTTTGGTGGGGTGAATACGGTGCAGAGGTCTCATGTTTAATGCGATTTTTGCTTAGCAATGACCGAAAATTTGTTGCTGTGAATTCAGTGCCATTATCTGACCTAATGCACTTTACAGTACCATAAGGAGCAGTGTCTGCTAGGAATTTTTCCGTAGCCTTTACAGTGTCACTTTTCGCTTTCAGGAAGTAAACAAATATTGTGCCTGAGAAATCATCAACAAATACAAGTGCATACCTGTAACCGTCTTTAGCCTCTGGTTGAATAGGACCAGCCAAGTCTGTGTGCACAAGTTCAAGTGGGACTTTGGCACGTGCATCGGGTTCTCTGTTCCTGCTTTGCGCAAATTTGCCTTGTGTGCAGACTTCACAGTGCAGTTTGGACTTGTCAATCTTTCCTTTGATTTCCATTCCTTCCACAATATCTGGCAACTTGGAAACATCATCATAGTTGCAGTGGCCGAGGATTTCGTGCCAAGTTTGAATGTCGTAACAGCCGTTACAATAATCTCCTCCCTTATCTATAGTGTTTAGATAGTACAGTCTATTATACTCTTTTATTTCAAATCTCGTGCCATCCTTGTGGATGAGCTCGTCATGTCCTTGTCGAAAACGAACAGAAGCCCCGTTGGCAGTCGCTGCTTTAACAGAGAATATGTCTTGTGGATATGAAGGAATGTACAGTGCTTTCTTTAGCGTTGTACTCACTTGCTTTCCTTCACTGTCAATCAAACATATCTCCGCGTCACCTCTCTTCAGCGCAACGCCACTCGCTCTTGTCCCGTCCGCAAGCTCAATGAAATGTTTGCCCGTTTGGAAAGTCTCGTCAAATTTCTTAAACTTTCCGATGTCGGTAATTATGTGTGATGTTGCTCCCGTATCAACCATTAGTCCTTTATGTTTCAGCCCGTCTAGTTGATAATCACACGTTTTGAAGACAAATGCAGCATGTTTATCTGCGTCCTCTTCATGCGTCGCTTGTTTTGCGTCGTCTCTTCTTTTGCGTCTGCAAGATGCGTCTTTGTGTGTTGAGCTTTTGCAATAGCTACACCACTGTTTTTGACTTTTACGACGTTCATTTGGACATCTCCAGGCTTTATGTCCTTTTTGACCGCAATTATAACATGTAATATTATCAGGGTCTGCGTTTTTCTCTCTCTCTCCTCTTCTCACAGGAGCTGCACCACTCGCTTTCATAACGTTGTCGTCATTTCACCTAGCATACTTTTCAGTGTTTTCAAAACTTCTGAGCTTTGTCTTAAATTCTGCAAAAGTCATAGTTTCATCACTCTGTGTTACATGAACTGCGAATGGTTTAAACGATTCTGGCAAACCTTTAAGAATCATTGCAATCAACAGTCCGTCACTGAGCGTCTCCTCAGCATTCCTCAGAGCGGTAATGGCTGTTTCTGCCCGAATAATGTAATCCGTAATACTTTCCTTTGCAGTTTTCTGAAGGGATGTTAATTCTGTGTACAGGTTAATAATTCGCGGCTTCCCTTTTCCTGCATAATAGCCCCTCAGTATTTGCAGCGCCTTTCTTCCGTCATCTGCGGCTTCTCTCATTATAAGGGAAAGACTTTTATCATCCAAAAACTGGATCAATTCCGCGTAGGCTTCTTCATTTTTATCAGTGTCGTCGATCTCATCTTCGTCCGCGCTGTCTCTATCGCTCGGTGTGGGGACTTTCAATATGGTCCCTTTCAGTCCCAGCAGACGCAGGTGCCCCAAAAACTTTGTCTCCCAAAGTTCGTAATTCTTTTCGTCTCCGTCGAAACACAGTCTGCTCAGTCTATTACCTACTTCTCTTCTGGGCCCATAACCTGTTGGCGCAGCCATCTCTGCGTTTGAGAAGTGGTAAATAGATTATACTTAACGGAGGTAACAAAGTACACGTTCACACCATCGGTTTGCTTAAACCGGAAGGGGAGAACATTTATTTACGTACGTGCTTCATCAGAACACATCACGCACAACAAAGGTCATGTGATCGATAGATATTTCACCAACATGAGAGCACACTGAATAGAATCTCCAACACACCATCACCACAGGTCAGAGCTGTTGGACAGTAATTCCTGTTGTCACTGTCACCTGGGGATTTGTGTTCTTCTCGGTGATAAATATTGTAGGGTTGTGTTCTTGTGCCATTTCTTTGTCATCCTTGATATTTATATGTTCTCTTTCCAGGACTGAGTGCTGGTGATGATATCAGACCTGAAAAGGATCAACAGTCCGGTACAGAAGGAGAATCCGTGACACTGAGCTGTAAATACAGTGCTAACAGTAACAATGTTTATCTCTACTGGTACAGACAGAACATGAACCAGGCTCCTCAGTACCTCCTCTACAAGGGGGCCCGATCATATAGCAGCGAGCATACAACAGATGACAGATTCAAATGTACCACATCCAGGGACTCAACCCAGCTCACCATCGAAGCTCTTACCATGTCAGACACAGCCATCTACTACTGCGCTCTGATGGTGGCACAGTGAGCAAAAGTCACTGAGAAGCTCTACAAAAACTCTTTTGCCCAGAACTTCCTCTCAGCAACCATGAAATGCAGCTTCCTTCCCACAGTCTGAGATCAGTTCCACAGCAGCAGAGCTTCAGAAGTAACTGTGGTTACTGTGGTAAACATGACTGTGTGGAGCTGATGGGGTGAGAGAGTGAAGTAAATCTGGGAGGAAGGTGCTGTAAATGTGGTCAGAACTGGTACAGTAGCTGTAGCACAGACAGGTGGATGAAGTGTGTCCAGAATTTATTTAGAGAGAGAAAGGTTCAAATCTTCAAGTGAGATGGACCTTCAGAGAACACAGGGGACACTCAGGAACAGGACCAGGCCTGGTGAGATACACAAAGACAAACACTCGAGTGTTTCTGTAACTAGTCAAGCACTGTCACACACTCAAGACTCCACACACACATTCTTGTGATGGTTTTTCAAATTCTGGGGAGGGGGGACCTCTGGTGGTCTTGCAAGGAACTGAAACCCAGGTTCATGAAAGTGTTGGGGTTATTCTATTTGCATGAATATTTATACCTTACATGAACTTAAGAGATCAATGGCTAAGTGAGTCTGGAAGAGGAGAGTTCTTAGACCCTTTTATATGTGGACAGAGATTCATGATCTCTTAAGTTCTTGTAAGGGTTAATGCTCATGCACTATAACTTTAAGATCGTGCCCGGATAAACCTTTACACAGCTAATCCAACAACAAAAAATAAATTAAATTACTAGGAATGTGATGAGAAATCGTGAATATCCTGATTAAGCTTTATACAGCTACTTGTGTCATGTACATTGGTTCATATAATAGAAAGTAAGTAACTGTACTTTAAAATCACGCGTGTGCATCTAAGTCTTTCTTCCTGCTCAAGTAATGAACACACTGGGCTTCCTATGAGATGTACGTCGGTTTGGAGAGAAGTGTCTGATAAATGAACAGACATGTAAATGTAAGCCAGATGCAGTTATTTATCCATTTCTACAGTTATATTTTTTAACTCAAGCAATTCAAATTATCTTACTCACAGGGAAGAGGATGCAACAACAACAGCAGCAATAATAATAATACCAAAGTAATATACAGTAATTTTTGTTGTAAAGTAATTTTTATTGTTGAAGTGAAATCAATTTCTTGGTTTGTTTGCGCACAGAATGCCAGTGAGAGCTAACCCTAAAGGGTACACTGGCTACGCATCCACTAACGCTTCACATATGCACTGTTATCTTTGCAAAAAATATGTCAATCTAACTGTACATGAAGTCCCTTTGTGAAAAAGTTCAGTTCGGTCCAGCATATTTTTACATGGTGCCCTTCTCACTGGAGTGACTCAGGGCACTGAACAAGTTCCAGAAAATACAACACAAAGATCCAAAAAGGTACAATAATATATATGTATACAAACACACTGTCTGAAATCACTTGTCTTAAGCGGGGTTGCAGTGAACAGGAGCCAAACCCAGGGCACAAGACCAGAAGGGGAAGAGACACACCCCGGATGGAACACCAGTCCATCACAAGCCACCCCAAGCGGAACTTGAACCCCAGACCCCAGGGATAAATGAACCCCTGGAGGCCCAAGTACCTGTGGTTGCACACATTCCACAATGGCACTTTAGACTGTGGTAACTGAGGACCTGTGTGTGTCTCTATTTCCAAAATGTGTCCAGGTGGAGTTACAGACTGAAGCTGAAGTCGCACCTCCATGTCCAGGTCTGTATATCGTATATTTGCTTGAGTTTTGCTTTTGACCACTCCGTCCACCTGTGGGTCTGACACACGAAGCTGCTGCTGAGGTTGTGAGCGTGTTATTCCACATATGGCCTAATGGGGGCGACACCACACCAGAAACATCTGCTCTTTCAGCCCCAGCACTTTTTGCAACCTTCCCGTTAACATTTGTCACTGCAGAGAGGTTTGGTCTAAAGGTCGGGAAACAGCCAGAGAGACGGATAAATGCAACAGACACACAGATCAGTTTGTAGTGTTTGGTCACTGAGAAGATCAGTAATGGCACATGGGATCAACATTATTGTCATTCTTGCTGCAATTTGCCTTGGTATGACTGCAATATTCACAATTAATTATTTTGTTCAGTCAGTTCTGATGGATTTTGGTTGTGTCTTATAAATATTGTGTCCTTTTCTCCCCAGAAATCAGAGCTCAGGATACAGTGATTCAGTCCACAGGAGATGTGATCGGATACGAAGGAGGATCAGTGACTCTCAGCTGTACCTTTACAACTAGCAGCACAGCTGCATATCTCTACTGGTACATCCACCACCTTAACGGTTCTCCCAAGTACATTCTGAGAAGGTTCACATCTGGAGGTGGTGATACTGCCACTGAATTCCAGGACAGATTCGATGCCAAAATTGAGAAAACCGCGGTACCTTTAACAATTCAGAGGCTGCAACTGACTGACTCCGCTGTGTATTACTGTGCACTGAGGCCCACAGTGATGAACTCAGGGCATCAGTGGTACAAAAACCTACTTCCCCCCAGGGGCTCTATAGGGCAAACTGACACAACCAGAGGTTGGCCTCAGCAGGAAAGAGAGCTGATAATACCTGATTGTAATCTAGTCAGCATATGAGCACAGAAGTACATTCATCTTTGTGGTGCAGCCATGTAACGACTGAAAGCGCATTCAGTTTTCACATGAAAAGGAAAGGAAACGAGGACTAATAGAGAGAAAGAACAATGGAAAGAGGAGACATGAAGCACTGTGTCGGTTCATCTGTTTGTCACCTGTTCCAACTTCTGCTTCCTCCAGCTCCTCTCGACTCCGTGCAAAACTCCTGACAAATTTACAAAACTGTACAGCCAGTCCCTGGATTCTGAACAAGTTCAGTTCCACAGTCTGTCTCTAAGTTGGATTTTGATGCAAGCTGGAACAGTTTAGGTATTGTGGCTATGTAACATCACTTTGTCAGATGTTTGTGTTAGTATATCGTAACTTCCTAACACTGAAATATCACCTGCTGTGTCCTGATATTAACATGTGTTCCTGCACAGTTGAGTGTGTGTGTGCTGTGTGTGTGTGCTGTGTGTGTCTGTGCTGTGTGTGAAGGAGGAGCAGAGCACTTCAGGGCAGGAGGAGTTCTCCTGTACAGTAGAGGAAGTGTTGAGCTCTAACTGTACACACTGTCAGTGTGTCTTTCTCCATCCACCATGATGTTGTTCTCTTCATTTCTCCTCCTCTCAGCACTTGTAGGTAAGTCACACTTTACACTCAGTTCATATATTTGGTAATACTAAAATATTTTTATTAGTATTAATGACATTTTTGAATTAGAGCACCATTTAAAATAAGAAAGCTAATTAGATCATTTGTAATTATGAGAATAATAAACGTAACTGTTAAAATTTATAAATTGAAATTAACATCTACTTTATTTCCTACAGATTACAGTGCTGGAAATTCAATTACACCACTCAGTGATGTAGTTCATGTTTTGGAGGGAAACAATGTTACACTTTCCTGCAACTACAGTGGTACTGTTAGTAGCATACAGTGGTATCGACAGTACTCCAGATCAAAACCAGAATATCTCCTGCTCATTTTAGAATCCACAGGAAAGGTACAGGAAGCCAGTCCTCCAAATCCACACCTGTCTGCTAAAGTTCACAAAAAGAACAACACTGTGGATCTGAAGTTCTCCTCTACAGCACTGACAGACTCTGCGATGTACTACTGTGCCTTGAGGCCCACAGTGACAGGAAACCCATTTACTCTGTACAAAAACCTCAGTGTGACTGAAAAAAAAAAAAAAAAAAACTCAGAGAATGGCATTTCACAACAAAAAAGTCAAACTTTTTGCTGTTACTATATTTATGTAAATGTATGGAGATCTGAATAAAATTGATGCACCCTCTTTCAAGCATTAAAATGCAGTTGCACAGTAAAATTCATTTTATTGCTTCCAGTTATTTATTTTCAAGGGGGGTGTGGTGGCACAGTGGGTTGGACCACAGTCCTGCTCTCCGGTGGGTCTGGGGTTCGAGTCCCCCTGGGGGTGCCTTGCAATGGACTGGCGTCCAGTCCTGGGTGTGTCCCTTCCCCCTCTGGCCTTATGCCCTGTGTTGCCGGGTAGGCTCCGGTTCTCCGCGACCGCAGGTGGGACAAGCGGTTCTGAAAGTGTGTGTGTGTGTGTGTATTTATTTTCCAGAAACCATAAAAAAATGATTCATAGGAAAAAGTCGCCAGTCAAGCCACCAAGCAAAGAATAATGTACTACAAATAAATAAAGCACATGAAAATAATGAACTAACGACTGCAAAGAATATTCATATTGTGAGATTTTACATTCACATTTTACATTTATTCATTTAGCAGAGGCTTTTCTCCAAAGCAACGTACGTCTCATCAAAAATACAATTTGTACATTACATTAGGAGAAAGACACATAGTTGCAGACATACCTTCCTAAATTTTTATAATCTTAAAAATCTTTATAATATTAAATTTTTCTAATAGAATTTTTATAATCTTTATAAGGTACACAGACATTCACATAGAATAGAGAGTAGCGGCTCTATAAAGGGTTATCTGTGTATGATCATAAAGTTACGGTGCATGAACATTTACACCATACATGAGTTGGAGAGATGATGGGCGAAGTGGGTCTGCAAAAGGTGAGTTTTCAGACCCTTCTTGAATATAGACAGAGTTTCAGTTCTGAGTGAGAGGAGGGAGGTAATTCCACCTCAATGGAGCCAGAACCGAGAACCTCCATGCTTTGCTTTTCGCGCGCGGGACCACCATAAAGAAAACTCACTAAAGGAGAAAAATTCACACAATGCAGTCATCAAGTCTCAGCTTTATGAAGTGAATTTCATTATTCCACAGTCACAATCGCAGAGAAAATCATATTCCACAAATTTGCATTCCTCCTGTGTCACATCAAAATCACTTCAGTGAAAAGCCTGTTATTGCAGAACTGAATGCAGTGATTGTTTAGTGGACTTGTGGCAGTACAATAATAGCTGTTGGTCTCTGAAGTGAACATCTGCTGCCTTCTAGTGGTCAAAAGAAGAATCATTCATTCGCATCAACACCGCACACACGTACTGGCAATTCAGAGTGACCAATCCACTGGAACACATGTCTACGGAATGTGGATCGAAACCCATGCAAATAAGAGAGATGCAAACTCTGCCCAGATTGAGTGAGTTTTGAACCCACAGCCCAGGCACTACAAAGCAGCACCACCACCATTCTGCCCTCTAATGAAACCAACTTTGATCACTTCTTGTCTAAAAGCAGCTACATAAGAACTTGGAGGATGAGAAGACATAAATTGCTAGTTTTCTGTGGAAATAAAATAAACGCCATGAAATAAATGTAACAGCTCATATGCAGAGATGGGACACCAGTATGTCTCATGGTACTGGTGAAACCAAATTCAATCAGTTCTTCTAAACTATACACAGCTTGTGAGAACTTCGTGGGTCATTATAGCTAAAACTGATCCTCACCGTCTCCTCTCTGAAAGTAAAAAAATTTAGCAAAATGGATGTGAAACTGCTGTGCGCAGATGATGTCATATGTCAGAACTTCCTTTGTTTTCCACAGCTTCCACAAGAAGGTCTCATCGCCCCACCCACATCACAGGACTGACATCCACCCAAAGACACCAAGAACACGTTTATTCTTCCAGTCGTCTGTCCTCCAGCACTGTGAAGGTTCACACTGAGACAAGATGCAGCCTCTTGTGGGAATGCTGTTCATCATGAGCCTCCGTAAGTGTCTCTGGAGTCTTTGTTTCATTACCAAACTGGTTCTTTTCTCATCATTAAACAGTTCGATGGGTTTTTATCTGTTGTTCACAGCCATTTCAGCTGGAGATGAGATTCAACAGAAGGAGTCCTCGTTGTTGAAGGAAGAAGGACAGAGTGTTTCTCTGGAATGTACCTTCAGCACAACCAGCACTTATTACAATATCCACTGGTACCGCCAGTATCCAGGAACAGGTCCCCAGTTCATACTGCTCAGTGGGTCCGATAGCTACAGTGCAGAGTTTGCAAAAGAAAGATTCTCCTCAAATGCTGACAAGGCATCTGGTGAAGCCTCTCTGTCCATCTCAAGAGTTCAACTAGAAGACTCTGCTGTGTATTACTGCGCGCTGCAGACCACAGTGCTGAATCTACATCAACACTCATACAAAAACCTGCTTCACCTCCTGTCTATGAAAGACAAACTGAAAAACCACAGTGTTTCCTTCATGAGGAAATGAAGCAGATCATTATGATATAAACTGGCTCTCACCCAGCCAGCCTGTTTGCTCTGAACCCAGTTCAGTTTGGTGGTGTAGCTACATGGTAGCGAAACGTTCATCAGTTTCATAGCAAAAGGAGACGGAGGGAAGGAGAGAGATTAAACAGATCTGTAAGACCACATAACTGTGCTTGATGTGTTACTTCTCTTCATATGTAGTCTTGCTATACAAATGATAACACTCCAGACAGTCCAATATCTTCTAGGTTAATGTAAAAGCCACAATATGAAATACATTTTTTGTATTATTGTTATTATTACTAGAAATAACTGCTGAAACGGACAAACACAAGAACAGACATATAAAGACCAGAACAATGAATATTAAAATAGACTTGAGCCACTTTGCAGATGGCAGAGAAGAGAAAAGTGCCCGTGTGGGGTGACTATGGTCTCTCATGATATGCATCGTCTTTCTGAGGCAGCGTGTGGTGTGGGTATCCTGGACTGCTGGTAGCTGCGTGCCAATGATTCCCTGAGCTGTTTTGACCACCCTCTGTAGGGCTTTCTTGTCCTGTATGGAGCAGCTGCCGCCCCAAGATGTAATACACCTTGTGAGGACGGACTCCACAGAAGTGGTGAGGACTGTAGTGGACATCCGGGTTTTCTTCAGACGCTTGAGAAAGTGGAGAAGTTGATGGGCCTTTTTGATGGTTGATGCTGTGTGCTCAGTCCATGTGAGTTTGGTAGTGAAGGTGACCCCTTGGAATCTGAAGCTGTTGACCCTCTCTACAACGTCCCCTCCTATGCAGATAGGTGCATGAACTGTATCCTGTTTCCTGAAGTCAATAGTTTTACTGACATTGAGAGACAGGTTGTTGTCCTGGCACCACTCTCCCAGGAGCCTCACCTCCTCTCTGTAGGCCGTCTCATCGTTGTTGGTGATCAGACCCACAATGGTGGTATCATCAGCAAACTTTATGATGGTGCTGGAGCTGTGCCTGGCCCCCTAGTCATGTGTGAACAGGGAGTATAGCACTGAGCTCAGGACACTTCTCTGTGGAGTACCAGTGTTGAGGGTCAGTGGGGAGGAGGTATTGCTGCCAATCCGCACACACTGGGGTCTGTTGGTGAGGAAATCCAGGATCCAGTTGCACAATGTGGCACTCAGTCCCAGACCTAGTAGTTTGTGGATCAGCTTGGTTTGGATGACAGTGTTAAATGCTGAGCTATAGTCTACAAATAATAGCCTTGCATAGCAGTTTTTATTATCCAGGTGAGACAGAATGGTGTGAAGTGTGTGTGATATTGCGTCTTCAGTGGATCTGTTGTGATGGTAGGCAAACTGCAGTGGATCCAGAGTGTCTGGGATGGTGTCCTTAATGTGTCCCAGCACCAGCCTCTCAAAGCATTTCATTGCAATGGGGGTCAGTGCCACCAGGCGATAGTCATTAAGGCAGTTCACTTTAATTTTCTTGGGAACGCTCACGGCATGTTTTTAGAACTCGCCCTGAAATTCTGTCCGGACCAGCAGCTTTGTGGATGTTGACTCGGCTTAAAGTTTTTCTCACTTGTGCTACAGAGACGGTGAGACTGGGGTCATTCAGCGCCTGTGGGGATTTGCACCGGGAGTCTCTGTTCGTGATCTCGAAGTGGCCATAAAATGCATTCACTTCGTCAAGGAGAGACGGGGCGGCACCTGTCAATGTTCGCGTCTGTGTTTTATAATCTGTTAATGTTTGGATTCCAGCGGGGGGCGCAGTGGCGCAGTGGTTTGGACCGAGTCCTGCTCTCCAGTGGGTCTGGGGTTCGAGTCCTGCTTGGGGTGCCTTGCGGCGGGCTGGCATCCCGTCCTGGGTGTGTCCCCTCCCCCTCCGGCCTTATGCCCTGTGTTACCGGGTAGGCTCCGGTTCCCTGCGACCCCGTATGGGACAAGCGGTTCTGAAAATGTGTGTGTGTGTGTGTGTGTGTGTGTTTGGATTCCCTGCCACAGCCTATAAGGATCTTGAGTGCAGTTAAACTCTGATTCCACCTTCCTGTTGTATTCCCGTTTCGCGCTGGTGATGACTTTGCAAAGCTTGTACTTGCTCTCCTTGTATGTGTCCATGTCTCCGGACTGAAACGCTCAAGTTTGCGCGCAGATCTTATTTCATATTTTAGCGGTGATCCACGGTATTTGGTTGGAGAATGAGCGGACTGTTTTATGTGGTATGCAGACATTTACACAGTACCCGATGAAGTCCGTGACCACTGTGGCATACTCGTCCAGATTGGAGGATGAGTTTCTGAACATGTCCCGGTCCACGGAGCCAAAGCAGTCCTGGAGCCTTTCCTCCGCTTGTGGTGTCCAGCGCTGCACAATCCGCGTCACAGATTCCTCTCGCTTCAGGTTCCGCTTGTAGACCGGGAGCAGCAGAATCGAGACGTGATCTGACTGCCCGAGGTGTGGACGCAGCAGGGAGCGGTACGCACCTTTGTGTGAAGTGTAGCAATGGTCGAGGGTGTTTGAGCCTCTGGTGGGACAGGAGATGTGCTGATGGTATTTTGGGTACACGTTCCTGAAATCGGCTTGGTTGAAGTCCCAGGCAGAGATAATGAACAGTCCATCTGGGTGCTTGTTCTCGTACTTAGTGACAACGTGGTACAGTTCGTTCAGAGCGCTGTGTGTGTTCCATTGGGGTGGGATGTAAACTGCGGCCATGAGCACAGCCGAGAACTCCCTGGGCTGATAGAAGGGTCGGTATTTGATCAGAAGGTATTCAAGGTCCGGAGTGCAGTTCTGTGCAATCACTTCCACATTCGTACACCATGTGTCATTAATAAGAAAGCATACGTCCCCTCCTCTTTTTTTACCCGATGAACCAGTCCGATCTGCGCAGTAAATTGAAAAGCCTTCGGGCTGGACTGCGTGGTCCAGGGTGCTCGTGGTGAACCACGTCTCCGTAAAGCAGAAAGCACAGCAGTTCCATAAGTCTCTTCGGAATTTAAGTCGCCCTCTGAGATCGTCCAGTTTGTTGTCCAGAGACTGAACGTTGGACAGGAAAATTCTGGGCATCGGAGGTCATAGCTCGCGGTGTTTCGCTCTAATCTGTACGCTGGCCCTGCGGCCCCGTTTCTGAGCTCACGTCTTCTGAGTGGTCCCAGGTGGGTCGCGGTCATAATGTTGTTCGCGGCAGAATGAAGGTAGCGAGTTCAGCTCTCTAACGCTAAGAATTGCGTCTGATCGCACTGTTTCATGTATTTGCAGAAGTGTTTGGCGGTCATAAGTAATAAGGGAATAAACTGACTCCAAGGACAGTGACACAAACGAAATAATATACACTAAGCTAACAAGTCTCCAAGGAGAAGCAATCAACACATCGCCTTGTGCCGGCGCCATGTTTCATAACCCGCAGTGCTAGGTACAGGAACAGCTTTTACCCAACTGCTGTAGGACTATACAACACTAACCAATGTGCCACCTTTAGTAACTAGAGTTGGACTGCTCCTCCCAAGCACATTGGTAAATTACACTGCCACTTTAAGCATTCTGATTCTGAGTTCTCTGGCTGTCAACTGGTATTATTGTTATTACTGTTACCATGATTTATTGTTATTGCTGTTGCACTACTCACTGTCATTGTTTTGTTTGTGCAGTATTTCTGATGTTTCTGTCTTTGTCCATAGTCTGTGGAGAAGCACGCACACACACACACACACACACACACACACACACACACACACACACACACACACACACATTTTCAGAACCACTTGTCCCATACAGGGTCGCGGGGAACCGGAGCCTAACCCGGAAATTCAGGGTGTAAGGCTGGAGGGGGAGGGGACACACCCAGGACAGGACGCCAGTCCGTCGCAAGGCACCCCAAGCGGGACTCGAACCCCAGACCCACCGGAGAGCAGGACTGCAGTCCAACCCACTGCACCACCACACCCCCTCCTGTAGAGAAACATTCAGGAAGAATTTCAAGACACTTGCACATGGTACTTGTATCTATGACAATAAACTTGAACTTGAACTGGAACTAGACACTGAAGATGTGAGGATGTTGTTACACATATGTCCTGTTGGGGGCAACATTGTAGCACAAATATCCTACATTCGAGTTGTAACTCAGACACATAAACTCCACACTAAATTTTATTGTGTCAAGGATTTGGGTGTCCTGCTGGATGGAAAGCTGTCATTTGTATCTCATGTAAACGCTTTGACTAAGTCGTGCTTCCTTCAGTTAAGAAGCATAGCTAAAATGCGGCGATTCCTTTGCAGACGGGATCCTGAGAAACTGGTTCATGCTTTTGTTTCCAGCAGGCTGGATTACTGTAATGCTTTATTGTCGGGTTGTCCGTACCAGACTGTATCCAGGCTACAGTTGGTACAAAAAGCTGCTGCGAGAATTGTCACTAGAACTAGGAAGTTTGATCATATAACACCGGTACTTAAATCCTTGCATTGGCTCCAGGTCTCTTATAGATTTGATTATAAAATCCTACTTTTGACCTATAAGGCAGTACATGGCATTGCTCCGGCTGACCTTTGTGAGATCATTAATTTTTATATCCCAGGACGATATCTCCGTTCATTAGATGCAGGTTACCTTAAAGTACCTGTGATCAATAAGACCTCAGTAGGAGGTCGAGCCTTTAATTATAGAGCACCTAAACTGTGGAATAGTCTATCAGTTACTGTCAGAAATGTTCCGTCTGTTTCTATTTTCAAATCCCAACTAAAGACTTATATGTTCACTCAGGCATTCCACCTCGTAATGTAATTCCACCTGCCTTGGTTGTTTATCACCTTTATAAAAATGCATGTTAAATTTACTTAAGTAACAAATTACTAGCTCTGTCCTATCTTCTCGTTGAGCACTACCTAGCCACATAAGACTTAAGGAGGCTAGCAAGTGTTGACAGACGAATCCCGTGCTGACAGAGGATGATGTCCATCTGCCATGACGATCGAGATGTTCCATGCCGAGTGGGGATCCAAGATGCCATTTACCAACATGATAATTACTTGTGAAACACTGGCTTACAAATTGTTACTTTCTAGAATGCCCAGGAGGGGTGGGCAACCACTGGACCGTGGACCCCCGAGAGGTTTTTTTCTCCCTCAACCTTCAGTTGGGAGTTTTTGTTCCTTTCCCCGGTGGCCAGTAGATATACTTATAGCTCTTTAATAAGTTCTTCATTATGGTAGCCATTAGTCAACTGTCTTCTTTGTTTGTATCTGTTTTTCTTTCTTTATGCCTGTCTTAAAGCATTCTGTGTCACTGCGTGAGAAGAGTGCTCTATAAAAATAAAAATAAATAAAATAAATGAACCTTATCGTGGTGGAGGGGTTTGAGTGCCTGAATGATCTCAGAGGTTGAGAGATACCGTCTAGATATAGTCGGGCTCACTTCCACTCACAGCTTGGGTTCTGGAACCACTCTTCTCGACCAAGGGTGGACTCTCCACTATTCTGGCGTTGCCCAAGGTGAGAGGCGGCGGGCTGGTGTGGGCTTATTAATAGCTCCCAGTTCAGCCACCATGTGTTGGAGTCTACCCCGGTGAATGAGAGGGTCGTCTCCCTGCACCTTCGGGTCAGGGAACAGTCTCTCGTTGTCGTTTGTGCTTATGCGCCTAGCGGCAGTGCATAGTACCCGACCTTTTTAGAGTCCCTGGGGGGCGTGCTGGAAAGCGCTCCCACTGGGGACTCTGCCGTTCTCTGGTCTCTGGGGGACTGTAATGCCCACGTGAGCAGCGACAGTGACACCTGGAGGGGCGTGATTGGGAGGAACGGCCTCCCTGATCTGAACCCGAGCGGTGAGTTGTTATTGGATTTCTGTGCCAGTCATGGTTTGTCCATAACAAACACCATGTTCATGCATAAGGGTGTCCATCAGTGCACCTGGCACCAGGACACCCTAGGTCGGAGATCGATGATCGACTTTGTAGTCGTTTCTTCTGACCTTCGGCCATATGTCTTGGACACTCGGGTGAAGAGAGGGGCTGAGCTGTCAACTGATCACCACCTGGTGGTGAGTTGGATTCGATGGCGGGGGAAAAAGCTGGACAGACCTGGCAGGCCCAAACGCATAGTGAGGATCTGCTGGGAACATTTGGTGGAGGCCCCTGTCAGAGAGGTCTTCAACTCCCACCTCCGACAGAGCTTCAACCAGGTCCCGAGGGAGACTGGGGACATTGAGTCCGAATGGATTATGTTCCACACCTCCATTGTCAGGGCGGCGGTTCGGAGCTGCGGCTAAAAAGTCCCCGAACACGGTGGTGGACACCGGAGGTAAGGGATGCCGTCAAGCTGAAGGAGGAGTTCTATCGGGCCTGGCTGGGTCATGGGACTCCTGAAGCAGCTGACGGGTACCGGCGGGCCAAATGGAGCGCGGCTCTGGCAGTCGCCGCGGCAAAAACTCGGGCCTGGGAGGAGTTCGGTGAGGCCATGGAGGAAGACTTTCGGTCGCTCTCAAAGAGATTCTGGCAAACCGTCCGGCGACTCAGAGGGAGGAAGCAGTGTTCCGCCAACACTGTTTACAGTGGAAGTGGTGCGCTGCTGACCTCAACTGAGGATGTTCTCGGGCGGTGGAAGGAGTACTTTGAGGATCTCCTCAATCTCTCCGACACACCTTCCGTAGAGGAAGCTGAGGGTGGGGACTCGGAGGGGGACTCGTCCATTACCCTGGCTGAAGTTGCTGAGGTAGTCAAACTCCTCGGTGGCAAGGCTCCGGGGGTGGATGAGATCCGCCCCGAGTTTCTCAAGTCTCTGGATGTTGTGGGGCTGTCTTGGCTGACACGCCTCTGCAGCATTGCGTGGAGTTTGGGGACGGTGCAGACCGGGGTGGTGGTCCCTCTTTTTAAGAAGGGGGAGCGGAGATTGTGTTCCAACTACAGGGAGATCACACTCCTTAGCCTCCCTCGGAAAGTCTATGCCGGGGTACTGGAGAGGAGAATCCGACCGATAGTCGAGCCTCGGATTCAGGAGGAGCAATGTGGTTTTCGCCCTAGCCGTGGAACACTGGACCAGCTCTATACCCTCACTAGGGTGTTGGAGGGTTCATGGGAGTTTGCCCAACCAGTCCATATGTGTTTTGTGGACCTGGAGAAGGCATTCGACCATGTCCCTCGTGGCATCCTGTGGGAGGTACTTCGGGATTATGGGGTTAAGGGCTCGCTGCTACGGGCTGTTCGTTCCCTGTATGACTGGAGCAGGAGCTTGGTTCGCATTGCCGGCAGTTAGTCAGACCTGTTGCCGGTGCATGTTGGACTCCACCACGGCTGCCCTTTGTCACCGATCCTGTTCATTGTCTTCATGGACAGAATTTCTAGGCGCAGCCACGGAACGGAGGGTGTCTGTTTTGGTGGCCACAGGATATCGTCTCTGCTTTTTGCGGACGATGTGGTCCTGTTGGCTTCATCGAATCAAGACATGCAGCGTGCACTGGAGAGGTTTGCAGCCGAGTGCAAAGCGGCGGGGATGAGAATCAGCACCTCCAAATCCGAGGCCATGGTTCTCAGTCGGAAAAAGGTGGATTGCCCCCTCCGGGTTAGGGGGGAGTTGCTCCCTCAAGTGGAGGAGTTTAAGTATCTCGGGGTCTTGTTCACGAGTGAGGGAAAAATGGAGCAGCAGGTTGACAGACGGATCGATGCAGCGTCCGCAGTAATGCGGTCATTGCACCGGTCTGTTGTGGTGAAGAAGGAGCTGAGTCGTAAGGTGAAGCTTTCAATTTACCGGTCGATCTACGTTCCTACCCTCACCTATGGTCATGAACTCTGGATCATGACCGAAAGAATGAGATCGCGGATACAAGCAGCAGAAATGAGTTTCCTCCGAAGAGTGGTTGGGCGGATCCTTAGGGACAGGATGAAGAGCTCAGTCTCCCGGGAGGAGCTCAGAGTAGAGCTGCTGCTCCTCCGCATCGAGAGGAGCCAGTTGAGGTGGCTCGAGCATCTGTTCCGGACGCCTCCCTGGGGAGGTGTTCCGGGCTTGTCCCACTGGGAGGAGGCCTCGGGGCAGACCCAGGACACGTTGGAGAGACTACGTCTCCCGGCTGGCCTGGGAACGCCTTAGGGTTTTTCCAGAGGAACTGGAGGAGGTGTGCGGGGAGAGGGAAGTCTGGAGGACTCTGCTCGGACTGCTGCCCCCGTGACCCGGCCCCGGATAAAAGCGGAGGAAGATGGATGGATGGATGGATTGTTTTTACAACAGTGCTGCTTATTGGACTAATGTGTAAGTATGTTTATCATTTAGCTTCTAACAGTGGAAATAGAATTTCTCAGTCTAATTAGTTTTTTTTTTTTTTGTCCTTTTTTCAGTAGGAGTTGATGCAGATAAAGTCGAACAGGAACCTTTGATATATTTTTTGGAGGGAGACAAAGCTCTGCTGACATGCAACCATGACATCACTAACTTCAACTCTATGTACTGGTATGTACAGCACGTGAACAAAGAACCTGAATATATTATTCATGGATTTAATGAAGCCGATTCCAAAGGAAGGTTCTCAGTGGATGTGGACAGAAAGGGACGTTCGACCAACCTGTCCATCAGTGACACTCAGACAGAAGACTCAGCTGTGTATTACTGTGCTGTGGAGCCCACAGTGATACACTGTGTCTCTGTGATGATACAAGAACAGTTACAGCTTCACTAACAATCAGTGGTGAATCTATATGGAAAAAACATTCAATTTATACTAATTATACCAGACATTCTTCACAAAATAATGAAATTTAAGTCTGCTACCAGAAACAATCATTAATATCAAAATAAAAAACTGGATAAAAGACTCTTCTGAAAGTGTTCAGTATAACAGTACATCTACGTTTATATTTATTCATTTATCTCACGCTTTTCTCCAAATCCGCTTACATTGTCCGGGTTACAATTATTTACCCATTTATGCAGCTGGGTAATTTTACTGGAGCAATTTAGGGTAAGTACCCTGCTCAAGGGTACTACAGCCAGAGGTGGGAATGAACCTGCGACCTTTGGATCCAAAGGCAGTAACCCAAACAATGCATACAGAGTTTCAGAAAAACTAATTGTATAAAAGTTATGATTAAATTCATAATACATTCACATAGAGTCACACATAAAAGAGAGATGAATTGTATGAAGCAGAAGAAATCTCTGATGAGAATCGAATGAATATGTAAGAATCTTGTTACACATTCTTCCTGAAGGGGGCCCAAGCATCCTTTTTCATTCAAGTGCTGTCTGACAGACATCTCACTTGGGGTTGGTTTTACTCAGAGACACAAACAGACAGACTGGAAGCCAAAGGAAGAAAGACAGTTTTACCTCCTTCACAGAATAAACTGATTCTTTGTTGCCTGTAGTCATTTCTACAGCTTTACCATGGAATGGTGCCTGAGGACTCTTCTCATTTTTGCTGTGTGTTGCTTAGGTATGATTTCGTCATTATTTTATTTCAGTTCACTTTCACTTGGAAACATTTGCTTCATGGAAATTATTTTCTGCTTCATATAACAGTTCTACATCTCCATTTTTTTGGAAGCAAATATTTCCTCTGCTGTTCATTAATGTATCTCAACATATCTTTCCCCCAGAAATCAGAGCTGAAGACACAGTGACTCAGTCCACAGGAGATGTGATGGGATACGAAGGAGGATCGGTGGCTCTCAGCTGTAACTTTACACTCAGCAGTAGTACAGTTTCATACACTCTCTTCTGGTACGTCCAGCGTCCTAATGACCCTCCCCAGTACATGCTGAAAAAGAACTCCTTTGACAGTGGTGTCCATGTTTCAGAAGAGCTCCATGGGAGGTTCAGTGCCAACTTAAACACAAGTATGAAGACAGTTCCTTTGACAATAGAGGACGTGCAGCTGTGTGACTCTGCTGAGTATTACTGTGCGCTGAGGCCCACAGCGACAGTAACACTCTGAACCCCTTACAGAAACTGAACTGTGCATCTCTTCACATTCACATGAAATGTAAGATGTCTCAAAAATCCAAAAATTTATATTTATCTCAGTAATTGTTTTTACGTAATTACGAATCAGTGGCAGTACAGTATCTCGTTATTAATGTCAGCATAAATACCAGGTAAAAACATGGGGACAACATGTTTTCACCTGCAGATGATGCAGTGCATTAAATATATTCAGCCTTACTATATCACCTGCAATAACCTGATGCTGACATGTGTTCCTGCACAGTTGAGTGTGTGTGTGCTGTGTGTGTGTGTGTGTGTGCTGTGTGTGAAGGAGGAGCTGAGCACTTCAGGGCAGGAGGAGTTCTCCTGTACAGTAGAGGAAGTGTTGAGCTCTAACTGTACACACTGTCAGCGTGTCTTTCTCCATCCACCATGATGTTGTTCTCTTCATTTCTCCTGCTCTCAGCACTCCTAGGTAAGTCAATTTACAGTTCATTTTTTTACACATTGATGTAAAAAGGATGAAATCTGCATCAAGTCAGCATTTCAAGTGAACTTGTTCTATTCAGGGATAAACACAAGACTGTAAACATTTTATATTGAAAGTATTAATGTCCATGAATTAACATAATAATTCTTGTTCCCCACAGATTACAGTGCTGGAGATTCAATTACACCACTCAGTGATGTAGTTCATGTTTTGGAGGGAAACAATGTTACACTTTCCTGCAACTACAGTGGTACTCTAAGTAGCATACAGTGGTATCGACAGTACTCCAGATCAAAACCAGAAAATCTCCTGATCATTTACTCAGGTGAAAAGGAAAAGAAATCTACACATCCTCATCTGTCAGTTATACTGGATAAAGGAAACAACCGTGTCGATCTGAAGTTCTCCTCTACAACACTGACAGACTCTGCGATGTACTACTGTGCCTTGAGTCCCACAGTGACAGGAAACCCATTTACTCGGTACAAAAAGCTCACTGTGACTGAGAAACACTGCATTCTCACAATAACTGAAAGATCCACAGTAGTTTACTATATCAAATGGCTAATATATCATTTTTTACTAATTGCATTGGTTTATTTAAACTAAGGTATTGTAAAACCAGTTTTAAAATACGAGTTACACTTGTAATAAAGTGTAATAATAAAGTGTAAGTGTGGTAATAAAGAAACACATCAACATCATTGTAGAAAAAGTAAGTGTGAACAAACAGACAGCTCCACACACACACACACACACACACACACACACACGCGCGCTATCTGAACTGCTTGTTCCATATGGGGTTGTGGGGAGCCGGAGCCTAGCCCAGCAGCTTGGGGCGTCAGGGGGGACTCACCCAGGACAGGACACGACACCAGTCTGCTGCAAGGCATCCCAAGTGGGACTCGAACCCCAAACCCTTTAGAGAGCAGGACCTGGTCCAACCCACTGTGCCACTGCACCCCCCGTCAGCCTACAGTGAAAAGAATTAACAAACATCTGAGGAAATAATGGACTCAGTCCCAGGACCCATTTTTCTCAAGGATCTACACCTCAAGCTCATCTTCTACACTTCTCAATCGGAACTCACTCCCTAATAAATCCTGTCAGTCCCCACGGTGATTCAACAACTCTTAGATTTTTCCCACAATTCCTGTCATTCACAAGTATTTATAATAAATGCTCAAATGTGACACTTTTGAGTAATACGGGTCATTATATTATCATATTAACTCTACAAATATAGTACAAGAGCTTGATGTGTTACTGCTCTTCATATGTAGTCTTGCCATATAACTGATAATACTCCATACAGTCCAGTATCCTTTTTGTTACTGTTAACGCCACTATAGGAAATACATTTCTTGTATTCTGCAATTATTTCTGGAAATAACTGTACAAACAGAAAACTGTATGCATATATATGTACGAACACAAGAACAGACATATAAAGACCAGATCAATGAAGATAAGACACTGAAGATGTGAGGATGTGGTTACACATGTGTCCTTTTGGGGGCGACATTGTAGCACAAATATCCTACATTCCAGTTGTAACTCAGACACATAAACTCCACACTAAATTTTAGTACTTGAAACACATGGAGTAAATTACTCAAAACAATAAGAAAGACTTTTACTGCTCACTGTCTACAAAGATCTACTTGTTTCCTGTTTCTTATCACCTCACACTTGAAAAATAGAAACACAGCTGAGAATTATTTTTGGTCTTACTACATTTTGTAATAGTATGATCTTTATTTTTTATCGTTGCTTTTTAATGTTGCTTTGCCTTGAGGCCAACAGTGACAGTAACACTCTGGACCCCTTAAAGAAACTTTGACTTACGAGCTCAAAGTACAATACATGCAGCCTCTTGCACATCACTTGAGATAAGACTATAGCAATAAATTTTACAATTTACTAATTATGGGATTGATACTTGTCTCCCCTACAAGATAAAATGACATAAAACCAAAATTCCTATTCACCTTTATTAATAATAAAAGACAAAGATTTTACATTTCTTCTGACATTTTGAACAAAATATCAAAACATTTTTTCACACACTTCAATTCTTTCCTTATCATATTTACTTTAAAATAATTTCATTTTTACTTGTGGGAAATCCAGCAAAACGTTCAAAACCTTGGAAACTACTGACAGAAATGTTGTCTGTTGTGTTTAGGAAGTGTGTATGTTGTTGCACACACTTCCTAAAGGGGGCGACACAACATCAGAAAGAAGCAGAGTTTCAAATGTGATTATCATCATATAAGCTTCTGATTAACATTTGTCACTGCAGACAGGTTTGGTCTAAAAGTCAGGAAACAACCAGAGAAACTGATAAATGCAACAGACACACAGATCAGTTTGTTGTATTTAGTCACTGAGAAGATCAGTAATGGCACATGGGATCAACATTATTGTCATTCTTGCTGCAATTTGCCTTGGTATGACTGCAATATTCACAATTAATTATTTTGTTCAGTCAGTTCTGATGGATTTTGGTTGTGTCTTATAAATATTGTGTCCTTTTCTCCCCAGAAATCAGAGCTCAGGATACAGTGACTCAGTCCACAGGAGATGTGATCGGATACGAAGGAGGATCAGTGACTCTCAGCTGTACCTTTACAACTAGCAGCACAGCTGCATATCTCTACTGGTACATCCAACACCCTAATGGCTCTCCCAAGTATATTCTGAGAAAGTTCACATCTGGAGGTGGTGTTACTGCCGCTGAATTCCAGGACAGATTCGATGCCAACATTGAGAAAACCACGGTACCTTTAACAATTCAGAGGCTGCAACTGACTGACTCCGCTGTGTATTACTGTGCACTGAGGCCCACAGTGATGCACTCAGGGCAACAGTGGTACAAAAACCTACTTCCCTCCAGGGGCTCCATAGGGCAAACTGACACAACCAGAGGTTGGCCTCAGCAGGAAAGAGAGCTGATAATACCTGATTGTAATCTAGTCAGCATATTAGCACAAAAGTACATTCATCTTTGTGGTGCAGCCACGTAACGACTGAAAGCGCATTCAGTTTTAACATGAAATGAAAAGGAAACGAGGACTAACAGAGAGAAGGAAAAATGAAAAGAGGAGACATGAAGCACTGTGTCGGTTCATCTGAGATAAGTAGATTTTGTTTGTCACCTGTTCCTACTTCTGCTTCCTCCAGCTCCTCTGGACTCGGTGCAAAACCTCTGACAAATTTAAAAATACTGTACTGTTCTGATGGGGGGCGTGGTGGCGCAGTGGGTTGGACCACAGTCCTGCTCTCCGCTGGGTCTGGGGTTTGAATCCCCCTTGGGGTGCCTTGCGACGGACTGGCGTCCCATCCTGCATGTGTCTCCTCCGGCCTTACACCCTGTGTTGCCGGGTAGGCTCCGGTTCCCCGTGACCCTGTATGGGACAAGCGGTTCGGAAAGTGTGTGTGTGTGTGTGTGTGTGTGTGTGTGTGTGCGTACTGTACTGGGGGGGCACGGTGGTGCAGTGGGTTTGACTGGGTTCTGCTTTCCGGTGGGTCTGAAGTTTGAGCCCCACTTGGAGTGCCTTGCGACAGACTGGCGTCCCGTCCTGGGTGTGTCCCCTCCCTCTGCAGCCTTACGCCCTATGTTGCCCGGTTAGGCTCCGTCTCCCCGCTACCCCACATGGAACTAGTGGTTTCAGATGATGTGTGTGTGTACTGTACTTTCCTGGAGACGTGAGCAAGTATTTACACACATCCTCCTGGGGGCGACATTGTAGCAATATTTCCACTCCTGTACTTTGAACACCCTCATAAACTCCTCATCAGGACTTGAAACTGCAGAGAGATACTGACGACAAGACTGGAAACAACAAGAGAGATTTTTTACACACTCCACAAACTCTCTGTAGTTTTCAAGTGTTTTATAACTTCAGTATGGAATTGTGCCTCAGAATAACTGTTTTACTCACTGCTTGCTACTTAGGTATAATTTCATCCATATTTTTATTTCAGTGCATTCTGTAAAAACTACTTTCATGCATTAAAAAAAATATATTCTTTTTTCCCCAGAAATCAGATCTGAAGATACAGTGACTCAGTCCACAGGAGATGTGATCGGATACGAAGGAGGATCAGTGACTCTCAGCTGTACCTATAAAACAACCTATTCAGTTCCAGATCTCTTCTGGTACATCCAGCGTCCTCATGAGTCTCCCAGATACATTTTGAGAGGAGATACAAATGAAGGACATAGCACAGAGCCAGAATTTAAACTCAGGTTTAAATCCACTCTCAGGAAAGTTAACAGCAGCGTACCTTTGACAATAGAGGATGTGCAGCTGTGTGACTCTGCTGTGTATTACTGTGCGCTGAGGCCCACAGTGACAGAAACACTCTGAACCCCTTACAGAAACTCCTGGAGAAGAAGTACAACATAAAAAGTAAAGACAACACTGGCCCCTAGGGGTCTGAAATGAAGAAGGTCAGGGCCACATATGGATGACACATAGAGCAAGGATTCCTTAGGGGAGGTCATGTGACCTGATTAAGCCCAGAAGAACGAGGTAACAATGAGCACAACCCACAGCACAGCGAACACAGGAGCGCAGTCGTGTTACTCTCAGTTCTACATGGAGAAATCATTCATCTTACTGATTGTCACCATCACCACAGGTCAGAGGTGTTGGACAGTAATTCCTGTTGTCACTGTCACCTCAGATTTGTGTTCTTTACTGTGGTAAATATTGTAGGGTTGTGTTCTGTGCCATTTCTTTGTCATCCTTGGTATTTATATGTTCTCTTTTCAGGACTGAGTGCTGGTGATGATATCAGACCTGAAAAGGATCAACAGTCCGGTACAGAAGGAGATTCAGTGACACTGAGCTGTAAATACAGTACTAACAGTGACAATGTTTATCTCTACTGGTACAGACAGAACTCGAACCAGGCTCCTCAGTATCTCCTCTACAAGGGGGCCCGATCAGACAGTAGTGCTGAACACAGTACAAATAAGAGATTTAAATGTACCACATCCAGGGACTCAACCCAGCTCACCATCGAAGCTCTTACCATGTCAGACACAGCCATCTACTACTGTGCTCTGATGGTGGCACAGTGAGCAAAAGCCACTGAGAAGCTCTACAAAAACTCCTTTGCCCAGAACTTCCTCTCAGCAACCATGAAATGCAGCTTCCTTCCCACAGTCTGGGATCAGTTCCACAGCAGCAGAGCTTCAGAAGTAACTGTGGTTACTGCGGTAAACATGACTGTGTGGAGCTGATGGGGTGAGAGAATGAAGTAAATATGGGAGGAAGGTGCTGTAAATGTGGTCAGAACTGGTACAGTAGCTGTAGCACAGACAGGTGGATGAAGTGTGTCCAGAATTTATTTAGAGAGAGAAAGGTTCAAATCTTCAAGTGAGATGGACCTTCTGAGAACACAGAGGACACTCGGGAACAGGAGCAGGAGCAGGCTTGGTGAGATACACAAAGACAAACACTCGAGTGTTTCTGTAACTAGTCAAGCACTGTCACACACTCTAGACTCCACACACACACACACACACACACACACACACACACACACACACACACACCCACTCGTGACGACCTTCCCAATTCTGGGGTGCGGAGACCTCTGGTGGTCCTGCAAGGAACTGAAACCCAGGGTTATGACAGTGTTGGGTTTATTCTATTTGCATGAACATTTATACCTTACATGAACTTAAGAGATCAATGGCTAAGTGAGTCTGGAAGAGGAGAGTTCTTAGACCCTTTTATATGTGGACAGAGATTCATGATCTTTTAAGTTCTTGTAAGGGTTAATGCTCATGCACTATAACTTTAAGATCGTGCCCGGATAAACCTTTACACAGCTAATCCAACAACAAAAAATAAATTAAATTACTAGGAATGTGATGAGAAATCGTGAATATCCTGATTAAGCTTTATACAGCTACTTGTGTCATGTACATTGGTTCATATAATAGAAAGTAAGTAACTGTACTTTAAACTCATGCGTCTGCATCTAAGTGTTTCTTCCTGCTCAAGTAATGAACACACTGGGCTTCCTATGAGATGTACGTCAGTTTGGAGAAAAGTGTCTGATAAATGAACAGACATGTAAATGTAAGCCAGATGCAGTTATTTATCCATTTCTACAGTTATATTTTTTAACTCAGGCAATTCAAATTATCTTACTCACAGGGAAGAGGATGCAACAATAATAATAATACCAAAGTACACACACACACACACATTTTCAGAACCACTTGTCCTTTACGGGGTCACGGGGAACCGGAGCCTACCCGGCAACACAGGGCGTAAGGCCGGAGGAGGAGGGGACACACCCAGGACGGGACGCCAGTCCGTCGCAAGGCACCCCAAGCGGGACTCGAACGCCAGACCCACCGGAGAGCAGGACTGAGGTCCAACCCACTGCGCCACCGCACCCCCTAATACCAAAGTAATATACAGTAATTTTTGTTGTAAAGTAATTTTTATTGTTGAAGTGAAATCAATTTCTTGGTTTGTTTGCGCACAGAATGCCAGTGAGAGCTAACCCTAAAGGGTACACTGGCTACGCATCCACTAACGCTTCACATATGCACTGTTATCTTTGCAAAAAATATGTCAATCTAACTGTACATGAAGTCCCTTTGTGAAAAAGTTCAATTCGGTCCAGCTTATTTTTATATGGTGCTCTTCTCACTGGAGTGACTCAGGGCACTGAACAAGTTCCAGAAAAGACAACACAGAGATCCAAAAAGGTACAATAATATATATGTATACAAACACACTGTCTGAAATCACTTGTCTTAAGCAGGGTTGCGGTGAACAGGACCTGAACCCAGCAATACAGGGCACAAGGGAGGGGACACACCCAGTCCACCACAAGGCATGCCAAGCAGGACTTGAACCCCAGACCCATCACACACGAGTACCAAGCCAATCCCACTGCGTCACTATGTCCCCCAGCAACAATACAATATTCGCTAAATAATAAAAGCTAAAAAGTAAGCAAACTGGTAAGTGAGGAGCGTAAAACTAAAATCTTCCAAATAGAACAAGGAGGGATGAATAAACCTCTGGAGGTCCAAAAGTTCTTGTGGCTGCACACATTCCACAATTGCACATTGGACTGTGGTGACTGAGAACCTGTGTGTGTCTCTATTTCCAAAATGTGTCCAGGTGGAGTTACAGACTGAAGCTGAAGTCGCACCTCCATGTCCAGGTCTGTATATCGTATATTTGCTTGAGTTTTGCTTTTGACCACTCCGTCCACCTGTGGGTCTGACACACGAAGCTGCTGCTGAGGTTGTGAGCATGTTATTCCACATATGGCCTAATGGGGGCGACATCACACCAGAAACATCTTCTCTTTCAGCCCCAGCACTTTTTGCAACCTTCCCGTTAACATTTGTCACTGCAGAGAGGTTTGGTCTAAAGGTCGGAAAACAGCCAGGGAGACGGATAAATGCAACAGACACACAGATCAGTTTGTTGTCTTTAGTCACTCAGCAGATCAGTAATGGCACATGGGCTCAACATTATTGTCATTCTTGCTGCAATTTGCCTTGGTATGACTGCAGTATTCACAATTAATTATTTTGTTCAATTAATTATGATCATTTTCGGTTGTGTCTTGTAAATATTGTGTCCTTTTCTCCCCAGAAATCAGAGCTCAAGACACAGTGATTCAGTCCACAGGAGATGTGATGGGATACGAAGGAGTTTCAGTGACTCTCAACTGTAGCTACACCACTAGTGACATAAATGCTTATCTCTTCTGGTACCTTCAGCGGCCAAACCAGTATCCCCAGTACGTCCTGAAAAGGTTTGCTTTGGGAGGTGGTGAAAATGCTGTCGAGTTCAACAGAAGATTCAATGCCAGCCTGGACAAAGCTACGAAGACAGTTCCTTTGACAATAGAGGATGTGCAGCTGTGTGACTCTGCTGTGTATTACTGTGCGCTGAGGCCCACAGTGACAGTAACACTCTGAACCCCTTACAGAAACTCCTGGAGAGCAGCTCTTACAGTACAATACATGCAGCTTCACGTATTTAATCTCACCCAAAATTCAATCACAGTTCACATCACATTTGTAGATGCCCTCCTTGTGTGAAAAAAAATCAGTGTAGATTAAATTTCCATGGAGAGACCTTCATTTACAGTTAATAAGTATTTTTCATTTATATTTACTGAGGCACAGACGGGTAAGTTTCTTTTCTGTTTCACTCGTGTAACTGAGCAGGAGAAATTCCAGTTTTGATCCGGGATACGATACCACTATCGGTTATTTACATTAACACTGTAGGTGCAGGACAGTGCAACGCTGATTCCTTCCACCTGAGTATTTTATATTCTATATTTTGTCTTGGGTTTATGAAAAGAAAATTAGGCAAATTCAGCTTTGTGAAAATTCAACAAAGCACCGTTTCAAATTTTGTGACTGGAAATGAATAAACTTTTTGGCAACTTTCAATATATAAGATTAATAACAATAAGACTAATGAAAACAGAAGAGGTTTACAACTTCCTAACACTGAAACATCCCCTGCTGTGTCCTGATATTAACATGTGTTCCTGCACAGCTGAGTGTGTGTGTGTGTGTGTGTGTGTGTGTGTGTGTGTGTGTGTGTGTGTTCCAGCACAGCTGAGTGTGTGTGTGTGTGTGTGTGTGTGTGTGTGTGTGTGTGTGTCTGTGCTGTGTGTGAAGGAGGAGCTGAGCACTTCAGGGCAGGAGGAGTTCTCCTGTACAGTAGAGGAAGTGTTGAGCTCTAACTGTACACACTGTCAGTGTGTCTTTCTCCATCCACCATGATGTTGTTCTCTTCATTTCTCCTGCTCTCAGCACTTGTAGGTAAGTCAATTTACAGTTCATTTTTTCCACACATTGATGTAAAAATTATGAAAACTGCATCAAGTCAGCATTTCAAGTGAACTTGTTCTACTCAGGGAAAAACGCAAGACTGTAAACACTTTATTTTCAAAGTATTTATTAATGTCCTTGAATTAACATAATAATTCTTGTTTTCCACAGATTACAGTGCTGGGGATTCAATTACACCACTCAGTGATGTAGTTCATGTTTTGGAGGGAAACAATGTTACACTTTCCTGCAGCTACAGAGGATCAGCTGATAGTTTTCTGTGGTATCGACAGTACTCCAGATCAAAACCAGAATATCTCCTGATCATTTACCCAAGTGAAAAGGAAAAGAAATCTACACATCCTCATCTGTCAGTTATACTAGATAAAGGAAACAACCGTGTCAATCTAAAGTTCTCCTCTACAGCACTGACAGACTCTGCGATGTACTACTGTGCCCTGAGGCCCACAGTGACAGGAAACCCATTTACTCTGTACAAAAACCTCACTGTGACTGAGAAACACTGCACTTTCACAGCAACTGAAACACATTCAACAATTAAAACTTAAGGGGGCAGCAGGTAGTGTAGTGGGTAGCATCACCCCCTTACACTAGAAGGACCCAGGTTTGAATTTCTCCTCTAGCTGTAGTACCCTGAACAAGATGTTTACCCTGTATTGCTCCAGTAAAAATTACCCAGCTGTATAAATGGGTAAATAATGGAAAATACCTTAACATTTTTAGTTGCGTTGGAGAAAAACATCAGCTAAGTGAATGAATGTAAATCTAAATATTAATCGTTGTTAGTGACTTTCAAAAAAGTGTCAGATAAACAAATAAATCCTGGGATCTTTGCCTACACATACAACACTTCACTTTGACACTGTTCAAATTCAGTGCTTATTTGGAATTTTACTCGTCATTTGTGTACAAGGTTTCACTCCCCCTTATCATTAAATGTTTGTAAATAAAGTGTCTATCTATCTATCTATCGGCAATTTTGAGTCGTCAGTTAACCTGAAACGCACGTCTTTTTTACATTGACTGATACTTTGAGACGCGTTCAATACACACTATGAAACTCCAGTTTGCTTATTAGTTTTAATTGTATATTAACTGACGGGGTATAATCAACCACATTTATTAATTTTACTGTCCGTGTTTTCATTCAGTATTTGTGACATATTTGTCCCATAGTAACAGAACATTAATATCATTTCTGTATGTGGAGTAAAAGTCATTGGTCATGTGACGTGAAGATCTGCTGCCCTCTAGTGGTGAAATGTGTTTATTCCACATTTTTACACCTCTACATATTTTTATTTTTTTTCAGATTCTTTTACCACTATATTTTTTGTTACTTTATTTGTTTTACTACTTATTGTATCCTATTTTAAGCATTATACTGTATATCCTTCATACTTTCGCAGTATGTTTCTAATTTCTACTTTATTTGTATTGCCTTATTTATATTATCTCTTCTATCAGTCTCTATTACGGACAGTTGGAAAAGCATTTCACTGCACGTCTTACAAAGTATGGATGTGTATGTGACAAATAATGAACTTGACCTTGAACGTGAAATGAATGCTATCTACTGCACTGTGTACACCACACACGGAGATATGGTACACCACACATCTGTTGGTTATGCTGGTTGAGTTTGCTGTTCAAATGCAGAAGACCAGCAGCAATGGAATGTGGCTGCACTACAATCATCTCCAGGGAAGATGTCCAGCATCTGGTTATTCCTACAAGTAGCAGAATTTAGGAAGTCTCCAAATGCAGATGATTTGCAGCCAAGTACTAAACATGGTGATTTTGTTTGAAATTGTGTTACTTTCTCCCATTACTTTTGGTTCTTTAAAATGGGTGTCCAGCACATACAAAGAGCTGTCATCACCACACGGTTCACTCTTTATACCTGTATAAACCCTCAAAGTAAAGCCAAAAGTCTGTATTTTAACCTCATAGTTGTTCTTTCATGTTGCATACAGTGTGCGGTGTACAGAACCAGCTTAACAAAAAATGTGGCACAATCCAAACACTTAAACTGTACTGTATTTTACAGCATTATTTGTGATAAGGTTCACATAGTTTTAAAAGAAAATACTGCTCTCAGATTGAAATTGCCTGATCTATATTTGTTAATAAAATTGAATAATTGCAGTCATTACTTAAACGAGGGAAATGAATTTTCACTTATTAATTCTCTGCCTGAACTCTTGGTGGCGCTCTTTAACAAAAGTTCCCACCCTCACACCAGTGAATCAAAAGGCATTTTGAAGTAACAGACAATTGCTTGTGTGATGCAGACTGTACATGACACTATTTCTACTTTATAAGGTTCTGGATCTTTCTGGGAACATTCTTCCCTCAAACCCAGAGCCGAAACATCAACAAACCACTTTTTACAGCCGGGTATAAACCTGAGTAACCACAGTGATCCAACCAGAAGAAACTGATCTCAAACCATATTTTAAAGTCATCTGTAATTGACACCATGATTGTTTTTACAACAGTGCTGCTTATTGGACTAATCTGTAAGTATGTTTATCATTTAGCTTCTAACAGTGGAAATAGAATTTCTCAGTCTAATTAGTTTTTTTTTCTTGTCCTTTTTTCAGTAGGAGTTGATGCAGATAAAGTCAAACAGGAACCTTTTATATATTTTTGGAGGGAGACAAAGCTCTGCTGACATGCAACCATGACATCACTAACTTCAACTCTATGTACTGGTATGTACAGCACGTGAACAAAGAACCTGAATATATTATTCATGGAGTTAATGAAGTCGATTCCAAAGGAAGGTTCTCAATGGATGTGGACAGAAAGGGACGCTCGACCAACCTGTCCATCAGTGACACTCAGACAGAAGACTCAGCTGTGTATTACTGTGCTGTGCAGCCCACAGTGACAGCAACACTCTAAACCCCTTACAGAAAGTTAACTGCACTGCACAGCTCAGCTCATCTCTTCACATTCCTCTGAAACATAACATGTCTCAAAAAACGTAAAATTAATATTTCAGTAGCTGCTCTTATATTATTAGTCTATATTGAACTGATTACTTTGAGAAAAGCACTTTGCACTGATTTACCCATTTGCACAGCAGAGCATTTTTGTTGTTTGAATGGAGGGTAAGTACCTTGATTTACCATAGTGGAATATGGGTTTGCTCTAGGGTACAAAATGACATTGCTTGAACAGTTTACATACATATTAAATTTTATATGGAATATCTGATTAACAGGAATACAGAATCAGTGGGAGTAGAGTATGTCATTATTAATATCAGCATAAATACCAGGTGAAAACATGGGGACAACATAATGTTTTCACCTGCAGATGGTGATGCATTTAATATATTCAGCATTACTATATCACCTGCAATAACCTGATGCTGATAATGTGTTCTTGCACGGATGAAGATTACAACTTCCTAACACTGAAACATCACCTGCTGTATCCTGATATTAACATGTTTTCCCGCACAGCTGAGTGTGTGTGTGTGTGTGTGTGTGTGTGTGTGTGTGTGTGTGTCTGTGCTGTGTGTGAAGGAGGAGCTGAGCACTTCAGGGCAGGAGGAGTTCTCCTGTACAGTAGAGGAAGTGTTGAGCTCTAACTGTACACACTGTCAGCGTGTCTTTCTCCATCCACCATGATGTTGTTCTCTTCATTTCTCCTGCTCTCAGCACTCCTAGGTAAGTCAATTTACAGTTCATTTTTTACACATTGATGTAAAAATTATGAAAACTGCAGTCAGGTCAGCATTTCAAGTGAACTTGTTCCCCTCAGGGATAAATGCACAAATGTAAACACTTAATATTCAAAGTATTTATTAATGTCCTTGAATTAATATGATAATTCTTGTTTCCCACAGATTACAGTGCTGGAAATTCAATTACACCACTCAGTGACGTAGTTCATGTTTTGGAGGGAAACAATGTTACACTTTCTTGCAACTACAGCGGATCAGCTAACTCTTTCCTATGGTATCGACAGTACTCCAGATCAAAACCAGAAAATCTCCTGATCATTTACTCAGGTGAAAAGGAAAAGAAATCTACACATCCTCATCTGTCAGTTATACTGGATAAAGGAAACAACCGTGTCGATCTAAAGTTCTCCTCTACAGCAATGACAGACTCTGCTTTGTACTACTGTGCCCTGAGGCCCACAGTGACAGGAAACCCATCTGCTCTGTACAAAAACCTCAGTGCAACTGAAAAGAAATACTTTTAGGACAATGGCAAACGTTCTGCTGTTACTTTCTTTCACCTAAATCTATGCAAGTCTGAATAAAATTGATTGACCTTCTTTCAAGAATTAAAACACAGCTGTACACTGAAATACTGTCTTTTTATTGCTTCCAGATATACATACTGTATATTTTTCTGAAATCTTAAAAAATTCACAGACACACATTGTCTGAAGCCATTTGTCCCAAGCGAGGTTGCGGAGAACCGAGCCTAACCCGGCAACACAGGGCATAAGGCTGGATGGGGAGGGGACACAGCCAGGAACGGGACGCCAGTCCGTCCCAAGGCACCCCAAGTGGGACTCAAACCCCGGACCCACCGGAGAGTAGGACCTGGCCAAACCCGCTGCGCTACCGAACCCCCCACCAAAAAAAATTAATTTATGGGAAATATTAATCTGAAACTACAGCCAGTAAAGCCACCAAGCAAAGAATAATGTATTACAAAGAAATAAAGCACATGAAAATAATAAACACATGCCTGCAAGAATTATTCATATCGTGAGATTTTCACTTGAGACCTACTTGTGCCATAAAGAAAACTCGCCGAAGGAGAAAAGTTCAGACAATGCAATCATAAAGAAAGAGAGGGAAGTCTGGGAGGCTCTGCTTAGACCACTGCCCCCGCGACCCGGTCCCAGATAAGCGGAGGAAGATGGATGGATGGATGGTTACATTTTGTAATAGTATGGTCTTTAGTCTTTATCGTTGCTTTTTAACGTTGCTTCGCCTTGAGGAGAATAGTGACAGTAACACTCCGGACCCCTTAAAGAAACTTTGACTTACAAGCTCAAAGTACAATACATGCAGCCTCTTGCACATCACTTGAGATAAGACTATATCAATAAATTTTACAATTTACTAATTATGGGATTGATACTTGTCTCCCCTACAAGATAAAATGACATAAAATCAAAATTCCTAATCACCTTTCTTAACAATAAAAGACGACAAAGATTTTACATTTCCTCTGACATTTTGAACAGAACATCAAAACATTTTTTCACACACTTTAAATCTTTCCTTATCATATTTACTTTAAAATAATTTCATTTCAACTTGTGGGAAATCCAGCAAAATGTTCAAAAATTAAAAAATGAATACCTGGATACTGCTGACAAAAATTTAGTCCGTTGTGACATGATGTTGCACACACTTCCTAAAGGGGGCGACACAACATCACAAAGAAGCAGAGTTTCAGCTGCGATTATTATCACATAAGCTTCTCATTAACATTTGTCACTGAAGAGAGGTTTGGTCTAAAAGTCAGGAAACAACTAGAAAGATGAATAAATGCAACAGACACACAGATCAGTTTGTTGTATTTAGTCACTGAGAAGATCAGTAATGGCACATGGGATCAACATTATTGTCATTCTTGCTGCAATTTGCCTTGGTATGACTGCAATATTCACAATTAATTAATTTTTTCAGTCAATTATGATAGATTTTTGTTGTGTCTTATAAATATTGT